>NC_090015.1:203481-306069 GCF_036417845.1 Apteryx mantelli
TGGGGGGGGTTGCGCTGGCCCATGTCCCCCCAGTGTCCTTAACATGTCCTTAGCATGTCTTCAGCATGTCCTTAGCAGATCCTTAGTGTGTCTTTGACACGTGTGTGGCATTAGCATGTGCTTAGCGTGTTCTTGGCGTGTCCTTAGCGTGCTCAGGGCTGGTGACATCACCATGGAGGGGGTTGTGGTGGCCCCATGTCCCCCCAATGTCCTTAATGTGTCCTTGGCATGTCCTTAGCATGTCCTTAGTGGGTCCTTGGCACATGCATGGCATTAGCATGTGCTTAGCATGTGCTTAGCGTGTCCTTAGCGTGTCCTTAGCGTGTCCTTAGCGTGCGCAGGGCGGTGACGTCACCACGGGGGGGGGGTTGCGGTGGCCCCATGTCCCCACGTCCTTAGCGTGTCCTTGGCGCGCGCGGCGTTAGCGCGTGGTTAGCGTGTTGTTAGCGTGTCCTTGGCGTGTGCTTAGCGTGCGGTGACGTCACCATGGGGGGTTGCGGTGACCCCGTGTCCCCCCAACGTCCTTAACGTGTCCTTAGCGTGTCCTTAGCATGTCCTTAGCAGGTCCTTAGCATGTCCTTGGTGTGTGCACAGTGTTAATGTGTCCTTAGCATGTCCTTAGCGTGTCCTTAGCATGTCCTTAGCGTGCGCAGGGCGGTGACGTCACCACGGGGGGGGGGTTGCGGTGGCCCCATGTCCCCACGTCCTTAGCGCGTCCTTGGCTGCGCGCGGCGTTAGCGTGTCCTTAGCATGTCCTTAGCGTGTCCTTAGCATATCCTTAGCATGTGCAGGGTGGTGACATCGCCATGGGGGGGTTGTGGTGGCCCCGTGTCCCCCCAACGTCCTTAACGTGTCCTTAGCGTGTCCTTAGCATGTCCTTAGTGGGTCCTTGGCACATGCACGGCATTAGCATGTGCTTAGTGTGTCCTTAGCATGTCCTTAGCGTGTGCAGGGCGGTGACATCACCACGGGGGGGGGTTGCGGTGGCCCCATGTCCCCAGGTCCTTAGCGCGTCCTTGGCGCGCGCGTCCTTAGCGTGTCCTTAGCGTGTCCTTAGCATGTTCTTAACGTGTCCTTGACCCACACGTAGTGTTAGCATGTTGTTGGTATGTCCTTAGCGTGTCCTTGGCGTGCGCAGGGTGGTGACATCGCCATGGAGGCGGTTGTGGTGGCCCTATGTCCCCTCAACGTCCTTAGCGCGTCCTTAGTGTGTCCTTAGCATGTCCTTAGCAGATCCTTAGCATGTCTTTAGCATGTCCTTGGCATGCACACGGCATTAGCGTGTCCTTAGCGTGCGCAGGGCGGTGACGTCACCACGGGGGGGGGGGTTGCGGTGGCCCCATGTCCCCAGGTCCTTAGCGCGTCCTTGGCGCGCGCGGCGTTAGCGCGTGGTTAGCGTGTTGTTAGCGTGTCGTTAGCGTGTCGTTGGCGTGTGCTTAGCGTGTGGCTGTCGCCGGCAGGGCGGGGGCGCCGGGGCCGGCGCGGCGGCTGCTGTGGGGCGGGGGGGGCGCGGTGGCCCTGCTGGCGGCGGCGGTGGCCCGGGGCCCCGCGTCCCCCTTCGAGCCCCCCCCGGCCTTCGCCCTCTACGCCGCCGACGCCCTGGGCACCCTGCGGGGACAGGTGAGGGGGGACGCGGGGACGCGGGGACACGGGGACACGGGACGGGGACACGGGGACACGGGGACACGGGATGGGGACATGGGACAGGGACACGGGATGGGGACACGGGATGGGGACATGGGGACGCGGGGGGACACGGGACAGGGACACGGGATGGGGACATGGGACAGGGACACGGGACGGGGACATGGGACGGGGACACGGGACAGGGACACGGGATGGGGACATGGGATGGGGACATGGGATGGGGACATGGGATGGGGCAGGACGGGGCACGGGACGGGACACGGGACAGGACCGGATGGGGACATGGGGACGCGGGGGGACACGGGACACAGACACGGGATGGGGACATGGGACGGGGACACGGGACAGGGACACGGGATGGGGACATGGGGACGCGGGGGGACACGGGACAGGGACATGGGGACATGGGATGGAGATACAGGCACATGGGGACACGGGACGGAGACATGAGATGGGGACATGGGGACACGGGATGGGGACACGGGATGGGGACACAGGGACATGGGATGGAGACATGGGACAGGGACACGGGGACATGACATGGGGACATGGGGACATGGGATGGGGACACGGGATGGGGACGTGGGGACGTGGGATGGGGACACGGGATGGGGACACAGGGACATGGGATGGGGACACGGGACAGGGACACGGGGACATGACATGGGGACATGGGGATGTGGGATGGGGACACAGGGACATGGGATGGGGACACGGGATGGGGACACAGAGACATGGGACGGGGACACGGGATGGGGACATGGGGACGTGGGATGGGGACACGGGGTGGAGACATGGGGACGTGTTTTGGGGACGTGGGATGGGGACATGGGAGGTGGGACATGGGGACACGGGATGGAGACACAGGATGGGGACACAGGGACGTGTTTTGGGGACGTGGGATGGGGACACGGGATGAGGACACGGGGACGTGGAGATGGGGACACAGGGACAGGGGGACACGGGGCCAGGACACGGGATGGGGACGCGGGGACATGGAGATGGGGACGTGGGGACACGGGGATGTGTGTTGGGGACATGGGACACGGGACAGGGACACGGGGACGTGGGATGGGGACACAGGGACATGGAGATGGGGACACGGGGTGGAGACATGGGATGGGGATGTGGGGACACGGGGACATGGGACGGGGACGTGGGACGTGGGGACACGCGGCCGAGGACGTCGGGGACAAGAGGGACGCGGGGACATCACGGGGACGCGGGACGGGGACGTTGGGACCCGTGGGGACGTTGGGGACATCGGGGGACGCCGGGGACCTCCCGGACGCCCTCGGGGACACCGGAATCGCCCAGGCGCGCGGGGACGAGGACGCCGAGGAGCCGTGGGGACCCCAGGACGCCCTTGGGGACGACGGTGACCTACCGAGACGCCCCGGCCACCGCCAGGACCTCGGGGACACTCGGGGACGCGCCGACGGCCTCGAGGACGCGCCGGGACGCCCTGGGGACGCCGAGGAGCCGGGGGGACGCGCGGTGACGTCGCCCCCCGCCTCCCCCTGTCCCCAAGCGTCCCCGAGGGCCCCCAAGCGTCCCCGAGCGTCCCCGGCGCCCCAGGCCACCCCCGACGCGCCCCGTCTCCTTCCCCAGCTGTCCCCGAGGCCACCCAAGCGTCCCCGCGTGGCCCCGGGGCCCCTGGACTGTCCCCAAGTGACGCCGAGGTCCTCCAACCCCCGTCCCCAAGTGTCCCCGTGTCCCCAGGGGTCCTCGAGGTCCTCCAACCCCTGTCCCCAAGTGTCCCCGTGTCCCCAGGTGTCCTCGAGGTCCTCCAACCCCCATCCCCAACCATCGTCTTGTCCCCAGGGGTCCTCGAGGTCCTCTAACTCCCATCCCCAAGTGTCCCCGTGTCCCCAGGTGTCCTCGAGGTCCTCCAACCCCTGTCCCCAAGTGCCTCCGTGTCCCCAGGTGTCCTCGAGGTCCTCCAACCCTCATCCTCAACCATCGTCTTGTCCCCAGGGGTCCTCGAGGTCCTCCAACCCCCGTCCCCAAGTGTCCCCGTGTCCCCAGGTGTCCTCAAGGTCCTCCAACCCCCGTCCCGAACCATCGTCTTGTCCCCAGGTGTCCTCAAGGTCTTCTAACTCCCATCCCCAACCGTCCCCATGTCCCCAGGTGTCCTCGAGGTCCTCCAACCCCCGTCCCCAACCATCTCCATGTCCCCAGGGGTCCTCGAGGTCCTCCAACCCCTGTCCCCAAGTGTCCCCGTGTCCCCAGGTGTCCTCGAGGTCCTCCAACCCCCGTCCCGAACCATCGTCTTGTCCCCAGGTGTCCTCGAGGTCCTCCAGCCCCCGTCCCGAACCATCGTCTTGTCCCCAGGGGTCCTCGAGGTCCTCCAACCCCCATCCCCAACCATCGTCTTGTCCCCAGGTGTCCTCGAGGTCCTCCAACCCCCGTCCCCAACCATCTCCATGTCCCCAGGTGTCCTCAAGGTCCTCCAACCCCCATCCTCAACCATCGTCTTGTCCCCAGGGGTCCTCGAGGTCCTCCAACCCCCGTCCCCAAGTGTCCCCGTGTCCCCAGGTGTCCTCAAGGTCCTCCAACCCCCATCCTCAACCATCGTCTTGTCCCCAGGGGTCCTCGAGGTCCTCCAACTCCCATCCCCAAGTGTCCCCGTGTCCCCAGGTGTCCTCAAGGTCCTCCAACCCCTGTCCCCAAGTGCCTCCGTGTCCCCAGGTGTCCTCGAGGTCCTCCAACCCCCGTCCCCAAGTGTCCCCATGTCCCCAGGTGTCCTCGAGGTCCTCCAACCCCCGTCCCGAACCATCGTCTTGTCCCCAGGTGTCCTCGAGGTCCTCCAACCCCCATCCCCAACCATCGTCTTGTCCCCAGGTGTCCTCGAGGTCCTCCAACCCCCGTCCCCAAGTGTCCCCGTGTCCCCAGGTGTCCTCGAGGTCCTCCAACCCCCGTCCCCAAGTGTCCCCGTGTCCCCAGGTGTCCTCGAGGTCCTCCAACCCCCATCCCCAACCATCGTCTTGTCCTCCAACATCCTCAAGGTCCTCCAACCCCCATCCCGAACCATCGTCTTGTCCCCAGGTGTCCTCAAGGTCCTCTAACTCCCATCCCCAAGTGTCCCTGTGTCCCCAGGTGACCTCAAGGTCCTCCAACCCCCATCCCCAACCATCGTCTTGTCCCCAGGTGTCCTCGAGGTCCTCCAACCCCCATCCCCAACCATCGTCTTGTCCCCAGGTATCTTCAGGGTCCTCCAGCCCCCGTCCCCAACCATCGTCTTGTCCCCCAATGTCCCCGAGGTCCTCCAGCCCCTGTTCCCAACCATCGTCTTGTCCCCCAATGTCCCCAAGGTCCTCCAGCCCTCGTCCCCAGGTGTCCCCGTGTCCTCCAACGTCCCCGAGGTCCTCCAGCCCCCACCCCCAACCATCTCCTTGTCCTCCAATGTCCCCAAGGTCCTCCAGCCCCCGTCCCCAACCATCTCCTTGTCCTCCAACGTCCCCGAGGTCCTCCAGCCCCCGTCCCCAACCATCTCCTTGTCCTCCAACGTCCCCGAGGTCCTCCAGCCCCCATCCCCAACCATCTCCTTGTCCTCCAATGTCCCCAAGGTCCTCCAGCCCCTGTCCCAAACCATCCCTGAGGTCCTCCAGGCCTCGTCCCCAGGTGTCCCCGTGTCCTCCAACGTCCCCGAGGTCCTCCAGCCCCCATCCCCAACCATCTCCTTGTCCTCCAACGTCCCCGAGGTCCTCCAGCCCTCGTCCCCAGGTGTCCCCGCCGTGTCCTCCAACGTCCCCGAGGTCCTCCAGCTCCCATCCCCAGGTGTCCCCGTGTCCTCCAAGGTCCCCGAGGTCCTCCAGCCCCCGTCCCCAGGCGTCCCCGAGGTCCTCCAGCCCCCGTCCCCCGACCTGCCCCTACTCCCGGGCACCCCACGACCTGCTGCTGCTCCCCGACGGCGTCTCCCCGGGTTTGCCGGCTTCCCGGGAAGCGCTGACCCGAGGTTCCCCGGTGTTGGGCGCCATGTTGGGCGGCTCCTTCGCCGAAGCCCGCCAAGGCGCCGTGGCTTTGCGCTGCGCCCCTCGCCGCCCCCTCCTCTTCCTCCTCCACCACGTCCACGGGTGCCGGCCGGCCGCCGGGTGCCCTTTGCTCCGTCGCCCCATCGGCCCGGCCGTCGCCGCCGCCGCCGTCGCCTTGGCCCGACGTTACCTGGTGCCGGGTTTGGAGGCCGTCGTGGCCGCCGGCGTCTCGGCGTCGCCCGGAGCCCTCTGGGTTTTGGCCGAGCGCTGGGCTTGCGGTCCTTTGGCCGCCCGGGCGGCCCGGGAGCTTCTGGATGGGTCGCCTCGTAGCGTCGCTCCTCGTTTGGCTCGGGCGGCCCGTTTGGTTCGGTGTCCCGCTCGCTTGGCCCGCGCCCTCGTGGCCGCCGTGGCTCCCCGGGGTCTCCGGCCCCACCTCGATATGGGGGAACCTTTGGACGGGGGGGATCCGTTGCTGCGGCTTCCCGGGGAACCCCCCATGGAGGACCTCGGGGACCTTCTGGAGGACCTGGAGGACCCCCTGGAGGACCCTCTGGAGGACCTCGGGGACCCCCTGGAGGACCTCGGGGACCCGGTGGAGGAGCTTGGGGACCCTCTTGACCTTGGGAACCCTCTGGAGGACCTCGGGAATCCCCTGGAGGACCTCGGGGACCCCCTGGAGGACCTCGGGGACCCAGTGGAGGACCTCAGGGACCCCCTGGAGGACCTCGGGAACCCCCTGGAGGACCTCGGGGACCCTCTGGAGGACCTCGGGGACCCCGTGGAGGAGCTCAGGGACTCCTTGGATGACCTTGAGGACCCAGTAGAGGACCTCGGGGACCCCCTGGAGGACCTCGGGGACCCCCTGGAGGACCTTGGGGACCCTGTGGAGGACCTCGGGGACCCTCTGGAGGACCTTGGGGAGGGGGAGGACCCCTTCGGGGATGTCCCCGGGGGTGTCGGGGACCCCTTAGAAGAAGAAGGCGAGGACATGGAGGTGGGAGGACCCCCGTAGCGAGCTGGGGGGGCGCCTTGGGGGACCTTGGGGACACCTCGGCGAGGTGGCAGGACCCCTTTGAAGACCCCCCCCACCCACCCCCCATGGACTTTGGGGACCCCTAAGAGGAAGAAGTCGAGGACATGGAGGTGGGGGACCCCCATGGGGACCTTCTGGACCCCCATAGTGACCTTGGGGACCCCGTTGGGGACCTTCAGGACCCCCAGGAGGACCTTGAGCGGGTGGTGAGACCCCTTTGAAGACCCTCTATGGGCCTTGGGGACCTCTTAGAGCAAGAAAGCGCAGACTTGGCAGCGGGAAACCCCCCTGGGGACCTTGAGGACCCCCATGGTGTGACCTTGGGGACCCCATTGGGGACCTTCAGGACCCCCAGGAGGACCTTGAGCGGGTGGTGAGACCCCTTTGGAGACCCTCTATGGACCTTGGGGACCTCTTAGAGGAAGAAGGGGAGGACACGGAGGTCGGGGACCCCCATGGGGACCTTGAGGACCCCCATAGTGACCTTGGGGACCCCTTTGGGGACACTGGGGACCCCTTGTGGGCCATGGGGGGGGGGTCCGGCTTTGGAGGGGACCCCCAAGATTTGGGAAGGGGGGGGGTCGCCCGGTTATGGGGAGGGTCCCCAAAGTTTGGGGGGGGGACCCGCCTGGTTTTGGGTGAAAGCCCTGGTTTTTGGGGGACTCCCTCAGGATTTTGGGGGGGATCCTCGGGTTTTTGGGGACCCCCCAGGATTTTGGGGGGATCCCCGGGTTTTTGGGGACCCCCTCAGGATTTCGGGGGGGTCCCCGCAGGGTGGGGGTGGGGGGGGGAGACGGATTCGGGGCCGCGAATGTAGCGGAGGCGACGCACAATAAAGTGGTGAAACGGCCGCGGGCCCAGGAGTCCGGGAGGGACCCAGGAGTCCAGGAGGGGCCCAGGCGTCCGGAAGGGACCCAGGCGTCTGGGAAGGACCCAGGTGTCCGGGAAGGACCCAGGTGTCCAGGGAGGGGCCCAGGTGTCCGGGAGGGGCCCAGGCGTCCGGGAGGGACCCAGATGTCCAGGAAAGGGCCCAGGAGTCCGGGAGGGACCCAGGTGTCCGGGAGGGGCCCAGGAATCCAGGAGGGGCCCAGGAGTCCGGGAGGGGCCCAGGTGTCCGGGAGGGGCCCAGGAGTCCGGGGAGGGGCCCAGGAGTCCGGGAGGGGCCCAGGTGTCCAGGAGGGGCCCAGGCGTCCGGGAGGGACCCAGGTGTCCGGAAGGGGCCCAGGAGTCTGGGAGGGACCCAGGCGTCCGGGAGGGGCCCAGGCGTCCAGGAGGGACCCAGGCGTCCGGGAGGGGCCCAGGCGTCCGGGAGGGACCCAGGCGTCCGGAAGGGGCCCAGGCGTCCGGGAAGGACCCAGGTGTCCGGAGGGGCCCAGGCGTCCGGGGAGGGGCCCAGGCATCGAGGAGGGACCCAGGCGTCCGGAAGGGGCCCAGGCGTCCGGGAAGGACCCAGGCGTCCGGGAGGGGCCCAGGCGTCCGGGGAGGGGCCCAGGCATCGAGGAGGGACCCAGGCGTCCGGAAGGGACCCAGGTGTCCGGAAGGGGCCCAGGAGTCCGGGAGGGACCCAGGTGTCCAGAAGGGGCCCAGGAGTCCGGGAAGGGCCCAGGCATCCGGGAGGGACCCAGGCGTCCGGGAAGGGCCCAGGAGTCCGGGAGGGACCCAGGTGTCCAGAAGGGGCCCAGGAGTCCGGGAAGGGCCCAGGCATCCGGGAGGGACCCAGGCGTCCGGGAAGGGCCCAGGCATCCAGGAGGGACCCAGGAGTCCAGGGAGGGGCCCAGGAGTCCGGGAAGGGGCCCAGTTTTTCCGGGAGGGACCCAGGAATCCAGGGAGGGGCCCAGGCGTCCGGGTGCCCCCCCCAAAAAAGGACCCAGAAGTCCAAGTGTCCCCCTAAAAAGGGGCCCAGGCGTCCGGGCCCCCCCCCCCCACCAGCCCATCCCATCCCAGCCTCCGACATCCACCCCCCCCCCCCCCAGGCCTTATCCCAGGGGCCCAGGCGTCTGGGCCTTCCCCTTCCGAACTCCAAGACCCTCCTTCCCTTCCCTTCCCGCCCCGGGGGCCCAGGCGTCCGGGTCCGTCCCCTTCCCGCCCCAGGGGCCCAGGCGTCCGGGCGCTTCCATACATGGGCACCGCGGGGCCCCGCGCGGGGCGGCGTCAGGGGGGGCCGCACCCAGCCCCCGCCATGGACGACCTGGGTGAGGCCCCCGCGTCCGTCCGTCCGTCCCGCTCCCTCCGTCCCGCGTCCGTCTGCCTTGTTCCCTCCTTCCCGCGTCCCTCCGTCGGCCCCGTTTCGCTTCCCCCCACCCCGGCCGCGTCTGTCTGTCCCGCGTCCCTCCGTCCTGTGTCCATCTTGTTCCCTCTGCCCCGCGTCCGTCTGTCTCGTTCTCTCCGTCCGTGTCCGTCTGTCTCGTTCCCTCTTTCCCGCATCCCTCCATCGGCCCTGTTTCGCTTCCCCCCCCGTCTGCATCCGTCTGTCCTGTGTCCGTCTCGTTCCCTCTATCCCGCATCCGTCTGTCTCTCTCCCCCCGTCCGCATCTGTCTGTCCCACATCCCTCCGTCCGTGTCCGTCTCGTTCCCTCTATCCCACATCCGTCTGTCTCGCTCCCTCCATCTGCGTCCATCTGTCCCACATCCCTCCCTCCTGTGTCCGTCTCGTTCCCTCTATCCTGCATCCGCCTAATTCCCCCCATCTGCATCCGTCTGTCTTGTTCCCTCCATCCCGCATCCCTCCATCGGCCCCGTTTCGCTCCCCCCGTCCGTGTCCGTCTGTCCCGCGTCTCTCCGTCCCGTGTCCGTTCTGTTCCCCCCATCCCACATCCCTCTGTTTCGTTCCCTCCATCCCGATCCCCTGCCAGCTCCGTTTGGTCCCTGTGATCCCACACGTCTCCCTTGTCCCCGTCTCCTTCCCCCCATCCCTTCTCCTCCATCATCTCCATCTCCTCCATCGTCCCCATCTCCTTCCCCCCATCCCGTCTCCTCCATCATCTCCGTCTCCTTCCCCCCATCCCATCTCCACCATCATCCCTGTCTCCTTCCCCCATCCCGTCTCCTTCCCTCCATCCCGTCTCCTCCATCATCCCTGTCTCCTTCCCCCCATCCCGTCTCCTTCCTCCATCCCGTCTCCTCCATCATCCCTGTCTCCTTCCCCCCATCCCGTCTCCTTCCCTCCATCCTGTCTCCTCCATCATCTCCGTCTCCTCCATCATCCCTGTCTCCTTCCCTCCATCCCGTCTCCTTCCCTCCATCCCGTCTCCTCCATCATCCCTGTCTCCTTCCCCCCATCCCGTCTCCTCCATCATCTCCACCTCCTCCATCATCCCTGTCTCCTTCCCCCCATCCCATCTCCTTCCCTCCATCCTGTCTCCTCCATCATCCCTGTCTCCTTCCCTCCATCCCGTCTCCTTCCCTCCATCCCGTCTCCTCCATCATCCCTGTCTCCTTCCTTCCATCCCGTCTCCTTCCCTCCATCCCGTCTCCTCCATCGTCCCCATCTCCTTCCCTCCATCCCGTCTCCTTCATCATCTCCGTCTCCTTCCCCCCATCCCGTCTCCTCCATCGTCCCCATCTCCTTCCCCCCCATCCCATCTCCTTCATCCCGTCTCCCCCATCTCCTGGGAATGGGCCCATGGGACACCCGGGTCCCCCCGGACGCCTGGGTCCCTGACGCCGTCCCCCCCCCCCCCTCCCCAATCCGCCCCCCTCCCTCCCCTAGACGCGCTGCTGGCCGACCTGGAGACGACGACGTCCCACCTGGCCCGGCGCCCCGTGCTGCTCACCGACCCGCCGGGGGGACCCCCGAGCCCCCAACCGGGACCCCCCGGCGCCGACGGGGACCCGGCCCGGCCCCCGCCGCCCCCCTACGGCCCCGTGAGCCCCGGGGGATGGAGACGGTGGAGGCATCTGGGGGGGCTTTGGGGACGGGCGGCCTTGGGGACATGGGGACATCACTGAGGACCTTGAGGATGGAGTTGTGGGGATCCCGAGGACGGGGACATCTTGGATGGGGGTCTTGGGGTCACTGGGGACATTGAGGATGGGGACGTGGAGGATGGGGGTCTTGGGGACCTTGAGGACCTTGAGGATGGGGACGTTGGGGATGAGGCACCTTGGGGACACGGGGACACTGAGGACCTTGAGGATGGGGACGTTGGGGTCTTGGGAACACTGGGGACATTGAGGACCCCGAGGATGGGGACATTGGGGATGGGGCACCTTGGGGACATGGGGACACTGAGGACCTTGAGGATGGGGACGTTGGGGTCTTGGGGTCATTGGGGACATTGAGGACCCCGAGGATGGGGACATTGGGGATGGGGCACCTTGGGGACATTGGGGACACTGAGGACCTTGAGGATGGAGTTGTGGGGACCCCGAGGATGGAGACGTGGTGGATGGGGGTCTTGGGGTCACTGGGGACATTGGGGATGGGGGATCTTGGGGACATGGGGACATTGAGGATGGGGACGTTGGGGGTGGAGGACCTTGGGGACATGGGGACATTGAGGACCTTGAGGATGGGGTCATGGGGATCCCAAGGATGGGGACGTGGAGGATGGGAGTCTTGGGGACATTGGGGACATTGAGGATAGGGACATTGGGGGTGGGGGACCTTGGGGACATTGGGGACCTCCAGGATGGGGTCGTGGGGACCCCAAGGATGGGGACATGGAGGATGGGGGTCTTGGGGACATTGGGGACATTGAGGATGGGGACATTGGGGGTGGAGGGCCTTGGGGACATTGGGGACCTTGAGGATGGGGACGTGGTGGATGGGGGTCTTGGGGACATTGGGGACATTGAGGATGAGGACATTGGGGGTGGAGGACCTTGGGGACATGGGACACTGAGGACCTTGAGGATGGGGACATTGGGGGTGGAGGACCTTGGGGACATGGGACACTGAGGACCTTGAGGATGGAGTTGTGGGGATCCCAAGGATGGGGATGTTGGGGATGGGGGATCTTGGGGTCACTGGGGACATTGAGGACGGGGACGTCGGGGGTGGAGGGCCTTGGGGACATGGGGACACTGAGGACCTTGAGGATGGGGACGTTGGGGTCTTGGGGACACTGGGGACATTGAGGACCCCGAGGATAGGGACATTGGGGATGGGGCACCTTGGGGGCATTGGGGACCTCCAGGATGGGGTCATGGGGACCCCAAGGACGGGGACATGGAGGATGGGGGTCTTGGGGACATTGGGGACCCTGAGGATGGGGACATTGGGGGTAGAGGACATGGGGACATTGGGGACCTTGGGGTGGTGTCATGGAGACCCCAAGGATGGGGACATTGGGGATGGGGGATCTTGGGGACATGGGGACATTGAGGACCCCAGGGATGGAGACCTTGGGGATGGGGGACATTGGGGGTGGTGTCACGGAGACCCTGGTGATGGGGACATTGGGGATGGGGGACCTTGGGGACATGTGGACCTTGGGGACATGGAGACCCCCAAGGACGGGGACATCGAATATGGGGAATTTGGGGACTTGGGGACCTTGGGGATGGGAGACCTTGGGGGCAAGGGGACATTGGGGACCTGGAGGCCCCCGGGATGGGGACATTGGGGGCGTTGGGGACATTGGGGGTGTTGGGGACATTGGGGACACTGTGGGCCCCCCCCCGCGTCCCCATTAACCCCCTGCGTGCCGGTCCCCAGGCGCCGAGCGCGGCCCCCCCGGCGGGGGGTGACACCGAGCAGCTCTACAGGTACGTTGGGGACATCGGGGGGGACATTGGGGACACGGGGGGGGACACGTCACCACCCTGTCGTGTCCCCCCCCCCCAGCACGGTGCACAAGGCTCGGTCCCCCCGCGCCGCCGCCCCCCGGTCCCCGGCGGCCCCCGGCTTGGGCGAGCTCGACCGGCTCCTGCGAGACCTCAACGTGACCCACTGCTCCATCGCAGGTACCTCCAAAAGCCACCCCGGGGACCCCAAAACCCACCCTGGGGACCCCAAAAAACCACCCAGGGACCCCAAAAACCACCTGAAGACCCCCCCGAAACAGCGAGGGACCCCCGAAATCCACCCTGAGGCACCCCAAAAGCCGTGTTGAGGAACCTCAAACCATCATGAGGGCCCCAAAACCCACCCTGGGGACCCCAAAACACACCTGGGGACCCCAAAAAAACACTCAGGGACCCCAAAAACCACCTGAAGACCCCCCGAAACAGCGAGGGACCCCCAAAATCCTCCCTGGGGCACCCCAAAAGTCATGTTGAGGAACCTCAAACCATCATGAGGGACCCAAGAACCACCTTGGGGACCCCAAAACCACCCAGGGACCCCAAAAACACACTCAGGGACCCCAAAAAACACCCGAAGACCCCCCGAAACAGCAAGGGACCCCCAAAATCCACCCTGAGGCACCCCAAAAGCCGTGTTGAGGAACCTCAAACCACCATGAGGGCCCCAAAACACACCTGGGGACCCCAAAAAACCACCCAGGGACCCCAAAAACCACCTGAAGACCCCCCCGAAACAGCGAGGGACCCCCAAAATCCACCCTGAGGCACCCCAAAAGCCATGTTGAGGAACCTCAAACCACCATGAGGGCCCCAAAACCCACCCTGGGGACCCCAAAACCACCCAGGGACCCCCAAAAACACCCCAGGATCCCCAAAATCCACCTTGGGGCACCCCAAAATCCACCGTGGGGACCCCAAAATCCTCCCTGAGGCACCCCAAAAGTCATGTTGAGGAACCTCAAACCACCATGAGGGTCCCAAGAACCACCCTGGGGACACCAAAACTACCCAGGGACCCTCAAAACCACCCAGGGACCCCCCAAAAACACCCAAAGACCCCCCAAAACAGTGAGGGACCCCCAAAATCCACCCTGAGGCACCCCAAAAGCCGTGTTGAGGAACCTCAAACCACCATGAGGGTCCCAAGAAGCACCTTGGGGACACCAAAACCACCCCAGGGACCCTCAAAAACAACCCGGGATCCCCAAAATCCACCCAGGGACCCCCAAAATCCACCCAGGGACCCCCAAAATCCACTCTGGGGCGCCCCAAGAACATCTGGGGAACCCTATGCACCCAACGGGGACCCCGAAACCACCCTGGGGCACCCCCAAACCCACCCTGAAGACCCCCTCAAAACCACCATGGAGACCTCAAGAACCACCCCAGGTCCTCTCCCCACCACCACCAGCACCCCCAAAACTACCCTGGCACAGCCCAGACCCCCCTCCCTGGTGACCCCAGGGACCCCCCCCCCTCGGGGCACCCCAAAGCTTGGGGGCCCCCCCAAACCCACCACGTTCCCCCCATCACCACCACCACGGCAGATGAGATCCTGGCCCAGTTCCCACCGCTGAAGGGTCCCGACGGGGAGAAGAAGAAGGAGGAGAAGGAGGATGAGGTCCAAGATGGGGTGTCCCCGCCGCGGTGAGTGGCACCCATGGGGCTGGGGACCCCGCCCCCCCCCCAAGTGGGTGCACCCCAATATGGGGTGACCCCCCCCCAAGGATCTATGCCCAAGGTGGGTTGACCATGGGGTGCAGCACCTCAATGTGTGTTGACCCATGGGGTGCAGCACCTCAATGTGGGGTGACCCAAGGGTGCTGCACCCCAATGTGGGGTGACCCAAGGGTGCTGCACCTCAATATGGGTTGACCATGGGGTGCAGCACCCCAATGTGGGTTGACCCACGGGTGCTGCACCTCAATGTGGGTTGACCATGGGGTGCTGCACCCCAATGTGGGGTGACCATGGGGTGCTGCACTTCAATATGGGATGACCCAAGGGTGCTGCACCCCAATGTGGGGTGACCATGGGGTGCTGCACCCCAATGTGGGGTGACCCAAGGGTGCAGCACCCCAATGTGAGTTGACCCAAGGGTGTTGCACCTCAATGTGGGTTGACCATGGGGTGCTGCACCCCAATGTGGGGTGACCATGGGGTGCTGCACTTCAATATGGGATGACCCAAGGGTGCTGCACCCCAATGTGGGGTGACCATGGGGTGCTGCACCCCAATGTGGGGTGACCCAAGGGTGCAGCACCCCAATGTGAGTTGACCCAAGGGTGCTGCACCTCAATGTGGGTTGACCCAAGGGTGCAGCACCCCAATGTGGGGTGACCATGGGGAGCTGCACCTCAATATGGGGTGACCCAAGGGTGCTGCACCCCAATGTGGGGTGACCATGGGGTGCAGCACCCCAATGTGGGGTGACCCAAAGGTGCAGCACCTCAATGTGGGTTGACCCAAGGGTGCTGCACCTCAATGTGCGTTGACCATGGGGTGCTGCACCCCAATGTGGGTGACAATGGGGTGCTGCACCTCAATATGGGTTGACCATGGGGTGCAGCACCCCAATGTGGGTTGATCCAAGGGTGCAGCACCCCAATGTGGGGTGACCATGGGGTGCAGCACCTCAATGTGGGGTGCAGCACCTCAATATGGGTTGACCATGGGGTGCAGCACCTCAATGTGGGTTGACCCAAGGGTGCTGCACCCCAATGTAGGGTGTCCATGGGGTGCTGCACCTCAATGTGGGTTGACCATGGGGTGCAGCACCCCAATGTGGGTTGACCATGGGGTGCCGCACCCAACATGGGTGAAGGGGAGGTCACCCCATGGGTGCTGCTCCCCATTACTTCACCCACCCGCCCCCCCCCCCGGCGTCACCCTGACCGCGTGTCTCCTCCCCACCACCACCACCACCACCCACCCTCGGGTGCAGCTCGGGACCCCCCACGCCGCCCCCACCCGCGCCGCCCTCCGCCTCCTCGGCCACCCAGGAGCTCGACCGCCTCATGGCCTCCCTCTCCGACTTCCGCCTCCGCAGCACCGTGAGTCGCCCCACCCCGGGACGGGTGCTGGGGTGGGATGGGCGCTGATGTCCCCCACCACCACCACCACCACCCATGGGTGACGCCGTTGTCCCCCCCACCACCGCAGCCACCACCGCCGGTGCAACAGCCGGCGCCCGGCACCCTCGACTCCATGCTGGTGCTGCTACAGTCGGACCTGAGCCGCCGCGGGGTGCCCACGGGGTCCAAGGGGCTTTGCGGCGCCTGCCAGAAGCCCATCGCCGGGCAGGTGGGTGCTGGGGGGGGGTCCTCCAAGGGTGCTGGAGCTCAATACGGGGTGACATTGGGGTGCTGCATGTCAGTATGGGGTGACACCAGGGAGATGCACCCCGATATCGACCCCAGGGTGCTGCACCCTGATGGGGGAGGTGAGCCCAGGCTGGTGCACCCCAACGTTGGGGTCCTCCAAGGGTGCTGGAGCTCAATACGGGGGGACATTGGGGTGCTGCACGTCAGTATGGGGTGACACCAGGGAGATGCACCCCGATATTGACCCCAGGGTGCTGCACCCTGATGGGGGAGGTGAGGCCAGGTTGGTGCACCCCAACGTTGGGGTCCTCCAAGGGTGCTGGAGCTCAATACGGGGGGACATTGGGGTGCTGCACGTCAATATGGGGTGACACCAGGGAGATGCACCCCAATATCGGGTCTGGGGTGCTGCACCCTGATAGCAGGCTGGTGCACCCCAACGTTGGGGTCCTCCAAGGGTGCTGGAGCTCAATACGGGGGGACATTGGGGTGCTGCACGTCAGTATGGGGTGACACCAGGGAGATGCACCCCGATATCGGGTCCAGGGTGCTGCACCCTGATGGGGGGGTGAGGCCAGGTTGGTGCACCCCAACGTTGGGGTCCTCCAAGGGTGCTGCACGTCAATATGGGGGGACACCAGGGTGCCGCACCCCCATATTGAGATACTAGTGGAGGTCAAGGTGGCTCCGCCGGGGCACCCTGACCCCCCCACCCACCCCCCTCGTGTGTCCCCCCCCCCCGGGCAGGTGGTGACGGCGCTGGGGTGCACGTGGCACCCCGAGCACTTCGTGTGCGCCCACTGCCAGCGGGAGCTGGGCGGCAGCACCTTCTTCGAGAAGGACGGGGCGCCCTACTGCGAGCGCGACTACTTCCAGCTCTTCGCGCCCCGCTGCGGCCAGTGCGCCCAGCCCATCCTCGACGTGAGGACCTGTCCCCGCCCCCCCCCCCCCGGCACCCATGGGTGGCACTGGGTGGCACTGGGTGGCACTGGGTGCCCGGTCGGGGCGGTGAGGGCGGAGCATCTATGGGGTGCTCGGCTCCAAACTGGGGTGCGGGGTGGTCCTAGGGGTGATGGGGTGGATGCTTGAGGGTGGTGGAGGACACCCAAGGGTGCTGGGGGACGCCCAAGGGTGCCATTGGATGTCCAAGGGTGCCCATGGGATGCACGAGGGTGCTGGGGGATGCCCAAGGGTGGTGGGGGACACCCAAGGGTGCCATGGGATGCCCAAGGGTGGTGGGGGACACCCAAGGGTGTTGGGGGACGCTCAAGGGTGCCCATGGGATGCCCAAGGGTGGTGGGGGACACCCAAGGGTGCTGGGGGACACCCAAGGGTGCCCATGGGATGCCCAAGGGTGGTGGGGGACACCCAAGGGTGCTGGGGGACGCTCAAGGGTGCCATTGGATGTCCAAGGGTGCCATGGTATGTCCAAGGGTGGTGGAGGACACCCAAGGGTGTTGGGGGACACCCAAGGGTGCCATGGGACACCCAAGGGTGCTGGGGGATGCCCAAGGGTGTTGGGGGACACCCAAGGGTGCCATGGGATGTCCAAGGGTGCCCATGGGATGCCCAAGGGTGGTGGAGGACACCCAGGGCTTCAGTGGGACACCCAAGGGTGGTGGGACCCCGCCGGGGCGGGTGGTGACACCCCAGCCCGTGTCCTCCCGCAGAAAATGGTGACGGCGCTGGACAAGAACTGGCACCCGGAGCACTTCTGCTGCGTCAAGTGCGGGCGGCCCTTCGGCGAGGAAGGTGGGTGGCCCCGGCGTCCCCCCGCGTGTCCGTGTGTCCCCACGGCTCACCATCCCCATAACGGTCTCGCCGTGGTGCCCATGGCCCCTGTGTCCATGTGTCCCCATGTCTTGCCATCCCTGTGTGGGTCTCACCACCATCCCCATGTTCCCATGTCCTTGTGTCCATCCCCATGTGGGTCTCACCACCATCCCCATGTCCCCCGTGTCCTTGTGTCCCCACGTCCCTGCATCTCACCATCATCCCCATGTCCCCGTGTCCATCGTGTGGGTCTCACCACCATCCCCACGTCCCCATGTCTCGCCATCCCCATGCGGGTCTCACCACCATCCCCATGTCTTGCCATCCCCATGTGGGTCTCACCACCATCCCCATGTCCCCATGTCCATCCCTGTGCTGGTCTCACCACCATCTCCATGTCCCCATGTCCATCCCCATGTTGGTCTCACCACCATCTCCATGTCTTGCCATCCCCATGTGGGTCTCACCACCATCCCCATGTCCCCATGTCCATCCCCATGTTGGTCTCACCACCATCCCCATGTCTTGCCATCCCCATGTTGGTCTCACCACCATCCCCACGTCCCCATGTCCATCCCCATGTTGGTCTCACCACCATCCCCATGTCCATCCCCATGCTGGTCTCACCACCATCACCATGTCCCCATGTCCATCCCCGTGCTGGTCTCACCACCATCCCCACGTCCCCATGTCCATCCCCGTGCTGGTCTCACCACCATCCCCATGTCCCCATGTCCATCCCCATGCTGGTCTCACCACCATCCCCATGTCCATCCCCATGTGGGTCTCACCACCATCACCACCATCCCCATGTCCCCATGTCCATCCCCATGCTGGTCTCACCACCGTCCCCATGTCCATCCCCGTGCGGGTCTCACCACCATCCCCGCGTCCTCGCGTGCGTCCCCCCGGCGTCCCCACCCCGGCGTCACGGCGTCCCCACCCCGGCGTCCCCGCAGGCTTCCTGGAGAAGGACGGCCAGCAGTACTGCCGGCAGGACTTCGCCGAGCTCTTCGCCAGCCGCTGCCGGGGCTGCGGGCGACCCATCCTGGAGGGCTACGTGGCCGCTCTCGAGGGCCTCTGGCACCCCGAGTGCTTCGTCTGCGGGGTGAGCGTCCCCCCCCGTGTCCCCGTGTCCCCGTGTCCCCCCCCATGTCCCCGAGAGCAGGTCGCGTCCCCGCAGCCCCGTCCCTGACATCCCTGATGGCCCCAGGTCCGGGAGAACTTGATGCCCGTTTCCACGTCCCCATCTCTGATGTCCCCACCTCCAGGAGAGCTTCACGTCCCCCATTTCTATGTCCTTGATGTCCCCATCCCTGATGTCCCCACCCCCAGGAGAGCTTCATGCCCCACATCCCATGTCCCCACGTCCCCATCCCTGATGTCCCCAACCCCAGGAGAGCTTCATGTCCCCCATTCCCATGTCCTTGATGTCCCCATGCCCAGGAGAGCTTCATGTCCCCCCCCATCCCCATCCCCATGTCCCAATGTCCCCATCCCAATGTCCCCACGTCCCCGATGTCCCCCAGAACTTCACACCCCCATCCCCACGTCCCAATGTCCCCCATCCCAATTGTCCCCACGTCCCAGATGTCCCCCAGGAGAACTTCACATCCTTCATCCCAATGTCCCCATGTCCCCGATGTCCCCCAGAACTTCATGCCCCCCCATCCCCACGTCCTCATGTCCCTGATGTCCCCCAGGAGAACTTCATGCCCCCCCCATCCCCACGTCCCGATGTCCCCATCCCAATGTCCCCACGTCCCTGATGCCCCCCAGAACTTCACACCCCCATCCCCATGTCCCAATGTCCCCATCCCAATGTCCCCACCTCCCTGATGCCCCCCAGAACTTCACGCCCCCCCCATCCCCACGTCCCAACGTCCCCATCTCAATGTCCCCACGTCCCTGATGCCCCCCAGAACTTCACACCCCCATCCCCACATCCCAATGTCCCCATCCCAATGTCCCCACGTCCCCAATGTCCCCCAGAACTTCACGCCCCCCCATCCCCACGTCCCAATGTCCCCACGTCCCCAATGACCCCCAGAACTTCATGTCCCCCCCATCCCCATGTCCCAATGTCCCCCATCCCAATGTCCCCACATCCCCGATGTCCCCCAGAACTTCATGCTCCCCATCCCCACGTCCCCATGTCCCCCACCCCAATGTCCCATCCCAGATGTCCCCCAGGAGAACTTCACACCCTCCCTCCATCCCCACGTCCCTGATGTCCCCCATCCCAATGTCCCCACGTCCCCGATGTCCCCCAGAACTTCATGTCCCCCATCCCCACGTCCCTGATGTCCCCCATCCCAATGTCCCCATGTCCCCGATGTCCCCCAGAACTTCATGCCCCCCATCCCCACGTCCTTGATGTCCCCCATCCCAATGTCCCCACGTCCTCGATGTCCCCCAGAACTTCATGCTCCCCATCCCCACGTCCCAATGTCCCAATGTCCCCATCCCAATGTCCTGTCCCAGATGTCCCTCAGAACTTCACGCCCCCCATCCCCACGTCCCCATGTCCTTGATGTCCCCATCCCAATGTCCCCACGTCCCCGATGTCCCCCAGAACTTCACGCCACCCCATCCCCACGTCCCAATGTCCCCATCCCAATGTCCCCACGTCCCCGATGTCCCCCAGAACTTCACGCCACCCATCCCCACGTCCCAATGTCCCCATCCCAATGTCCCCACGTCCCCGATGTCCCCCAGAACTTCACGCCACCCCCATCCCCACGTCCCCACGTCCTTGATGTCCCCATCCCAACGTCCCCCACGTCCCTGATGTCCCCCCACCCCAGGAATGCTTGGCGCCCTTCGCGGCGGGCACCTTCTTCGAGGCGGGCGGTCGCCCCTACTGCGAGCGGCACTTCCGGGCCGGCGGCGCCCAGGCGTGCCGGGGTTGCGGAGAGCCCATCGCCGGGCGTTGCGTCACCGCCATGGCGCAGCGCTTCCACCCCGAGCACTTCGTCTGCGCCTTCTGCCGCCGGCCCTTGGCCAAGGGGCCCTTCCAGGAGCAGGCGGGCAAGGCCTACTGCCAACCTTGCTTCCGGCGCCTCTTCGGTTGAGCTCGGAGATCCCCCTTGGAGCCACCACGGTGCTCACGGATCGTGGTGGCACCAAGGAGGAGGTTCTGACCCACGGCTCGGCCCCATAGAGCCTCCCCGGACCCCTCTCAGACGTCCCATGGATCCCCCTTGGAGCCACCATGGCGCTCATGGATCATGGTGGCACCAAGGAGGAGGTCCTGACCCATGGCTCGGCCCCATAGAGCCCCCTAGACCCTTCTCAGACGTCCCATGGATCCTGCTTGGATCCACCATGGCGCTCATGGATCGTGGTGGCACCAAGGAGGAGGTCCTGACCCATGGCTCGGCCCCATAGAACCCCCTAGACCCCTTTCAGACGTCCCATGGATCCCCCTTGGAGCCACCATGGCGCTCACGGATCGTGGTGGCACCAAGGAGGAGGTCCTGACCCATGGCTCGGCCCCATAGAGCCTCCCCAGACCCCTCTCAGATGTCCCATGGATCCTGCTTGGATCCACCATGGCGCTCACGGATTGTGGTGGCACCAAGGAGGAGGTTCTGACCCATAGCTCAGCCCCATAGAGCCTCCCCGGACCCCTCTCAGACGTCCCATGGATCCTGCTTGGCTCCACCATGATGCTTTGTGGGGTCTCATGGATCGTGGTGGCACCAAGGAGGAGGTTCTGACCCATGGCTCGGCCCCATAGAACCCCCTAGACCCCTCTCAGACATCCCATGGATCCCCCTTGGCTCCACCATGGCGCTCATGGATCGTGGTGGCACCAAGGAGGAGGTTCTGACCCATGGCTCGGCCCCATAGAGCCCCCTAGACCCCTTTCAGACGTCCCATGGATCCTGCTTGGAGCCACCATGGCGCTCATGGATCGTGGTGGCACCAAGGAGGAGGTTCTGACCCATAGCTCGGCCCCATAGAGCCCCCTGGACCCCTCTCAGACGTCCCATGGATCCCCCTTGGATCCACCATGGCGCTCATGGATCGTGGTGGCACCAAGGAGGAGGTTCTGACCCATGGCTCGGCCCCATAGAACCCCCTAGACCCCTTTCAGACGTCCCATGGATCCTGCTTGGCTCCACCATGGCGCTTTGGGGGGTTTCATGGATCATGGTGGCACCAAGGAGGAGGTTCTGACCCACGGCTCGGCCCCATAGAGCCTCCCCGGACCCCTCTCAGACGTCCCATGGATCCCCCTTGGATCCACCATGATGCTTTGTGGGATCTCATGGATCATGGTGGCACCAAGGAGGAGGTTCTGACCCATGGCTCGGCCCCATAGAGCCTCCCCGGACCCCTCTCAGACGTCCCATGGATCCTACTTGGATCCACCATGATGCTTTGTGGGATCTCATGGATCATGGTGGCACCAAGGAGGAGGTTCTGACCCACGGCTCAGCCCCATAGAACCCCCTAGACCCCTCTCAGACGTCCCATGGATCCTGCTTGGATCCACCTTGCGCTCATGGATCATGGTGGCACCAAGGAGGAGGTTCTGACCCATGGCTCGGCCCCATAGAGCCCCCCGGACCCCTCTCAGACGTCCCATGGATCCTGCTTGGCTCCACCATGGCGCTCATGGATCGTGGTGGCACCAAGGAGGAGGTTCTGACCCACGGCTCGGCCCCATAGAGCCCCCCCGGACCCCTTTCAGACGTCCCATGGATCCTGCTTGGCTCCACCATGGCGCTTTGGGGGGTTTCATGGATCATGGTGGCACCAAGGAGGAGGTTCTGACCCACGGCTCGGCCCCATAGAGCCTCCCCGGACCCCTCTCAGACGTCCCATGGATCCCCCTTGGATCCACCATGGCGCTCATGGATCGTGGTGGCACCAAGGAGGAGGTTCTGACCCATGGCTCGGCCCCATAGAGCCCCCCCGGACCCCTTTCAGACGTCCCATGGATCCTGCTTGGCTCCACCATGGCGCTTTGGGGGGTTTCATGGATCATGGTGGCACCAAGGAGGAGGTTCTGACCCACGGCTCGGCCCCATAGAGCCTCCCCGGACCCCTCTCAGACGTCCCATGGATCCCCCTTGGATCCACCATGGCGCTCATGGATCGTGGTGGCACCAAGGAGGAGGTTCTGACCCACGGCTCAGCCCCATAGAGCCCCCTGGACCCCTCTCAGACGTCCCATGGATCCTGCTTGGATCCACCATGATGCTTTGTGGGATCTCATGGATCATGGTGGCACCAAGGAGGAGGTCCTGACCCATGGCTCGGCCCCATAGAGCCCCCTAGACCCTTCTCAGACGTCCCATGGATCCCCCTTGGATCCACCATGGCGCTCACGGATCGTGGTGGCACCAAGGAGGAGGTCCTGACCCACGGCTCAGCCCCACAGAACCCCCCCCCCCCCCAAAGCGTGGGGCTGACCCATGGAGCCCCCTCCTCCTTGTCCCATGCCAGGAGCTGCCCCACAGGGGCCGGGGTGGCCGGGGGGGGGGGCCCGGGGGGGCAGTGGGGGGGCAGCTGTGGGGCCCGGTGGGGCAGTTGGGGGGCAGCTGTGGGGCCCGGGGGGGCAGTTGGGGGAGGGGGGGGAGGTCGCACTTGCTCTTTGCTTGCACAGGCTGAAGATTTTGTATTTATGGGGCAGGAGGGGGGTCTATGGGGCAGGAGGAGGGTCTACGGGGCAGGTTGAGGGTCTATGGGGCAGGTTGGGGGTCTATGGGGCAGGTTGAGGGTCTATGGGGCAGGTTGGGGGTCTATGGGGCAGGAGGGGGGGTCTATGGGGCAGGTTGGGGGTCTATGGGGCAGGAGGAGGGTCTTTGGGGCAGGTTGAGGGTCTATGGGGCAGGTTGGGGGTCTATGGGGCAGGAGGGGGGGTCTATGGGGCAGGTTGGGGGTCTATGGGGCAGGAGGAGGGTCTTTGGGGCAGGTTGAGGGTCTATGGGGCAGGTTGGGGGTCTATGGGGCAGGAAGGGGGTCAATGGGGCAGGTTGAGGGTCTATGGGGCAGGAGGGGGGGTCTGTGGGGCAGGTTGAGGGTCTATGGGGCAGGATGGAGTCCTATGGGGAAGGTTGGGGGTCTATGGGGCAGGAGGGGGGTCTATGGGGCAGGTTGAGGGTCTATGGGGCAGGAGGGGGGTCAATGGGGCAGGTTGGGGGTCTATGGGGCAGGTTGGGGGTCTATGGGGCAGCGGGGGGGTTCAATGGGGCAGGAGGAGGGTCTATGGGGCAGGAGGGGGGTCAATGGGGCAGGAGGGGGGTTCTATGGGGCAGGTTGAGGGTCTATGGGGCAGGAGGGGGGTCAATGGGGCAGGTTGGGGATCTACAGGGCAGGTCAAGGGACCTATGGGGCAGGCGGGGGATCTATGGGGAAGGTGGGGGGGAATCTATGGGGCAGGTGGGGGATCTATGGGGCAGGTTTGGGGGCAGATCGGGGGGATCCATGGGGCAGATCAGTGGGGATCCATGGGGCAGGTGGGGGATCTATGGGGCAGATTGGGGATCTAGGGGGCAGATCGGGGGGATCTAGGGGGCAGGTGGGGGATCTAGGGGGCAGGTTGGGGGGGCAGATCGGGGATCTAGGGGGGGCAGACCGGGGGGATCCATGGGGCAGGTCAGGGGATCTATGGGGCAGGTCGGGATCTATGGGGCAGATTGGGGATCCATGGGGCAGGTGGGGGATCTATGGGGCAGGCTGAGGGGGGGCAGATCGGGGGGATCCATGGGGCAGATCGGGGGGGATCCATGGGGTAGGTTGAGGATCTATGGGGCAGGTTGAGGATCTATGGGGCAGGGGGGGGGAATCTATGGGGCAGGTGGGGGGGGGGGCACGCGGCACCGGGCGCACGCGGCTCAGCGCGGCCAATAAACACCCGCAGCACAAGCGGCCTCCGGCCTCGGTCTGTGGGGCGCCCCCCAACTGCCCCCCCAACCCCCCCCAACTGCCCCCCCCCCCCGGGAGGGGCCCAGGCGTCCGGGCCCCAGTTTGGGTCGAGGAGGGGGGCGAATTTCCCACACAAAAGGGCCCCTTTCGCCCCCTTTTGGGGGGGGGGGGCTTCTCCCCCCCCCCCGGCAGCCATTTCGGGGGGGGGGGTGGTTCCCCCTCCGTTTCGCCCCCCCCGTTTTTTGGGGCTGTTTCACCCGCTCCGGGGGCCATTTTGCGCCTCCCCCCCCCCTCCCTTCGCCGTCCTTCCGCGCATGCGCAGCGCTCGGGAGTCGCCTCCCCCCCTCCCCTCGCTGTCCTCCTGCGCATGCGCAGTGCGTGGGAGTCGCCTCCCTCCTCCCCCTCCGTCTTTTCGCGCATGCGTAGCGCGTGGGAGTCGCTTCCCCCCGCCCCTCCCTGTCCACTGGCGCATGCGCAGCGCTCTGGAGTCACCTCCCCCCTCCCCCTCCGTCTTTTCGCGCATGCGCAGCGCGTGGGAGTAGCTTCCCCCCTCCCCTCTCCGTCCTCCTGCGCATGCGCAGCGCTCGGGAGTCGCCTCCCTCCTCCCCTCTCCGTCTTTTCGCTCATGCGCAGCACGTGGGAGTCGCCCCCCCCGTCCGGCGGCGCATGCGCAGCGCTCGGGAGTCATCGCCCCCTCCCCTACCTGTCCGTCAGCGCATGCGCAGCCCTCGGGCGTCTGCTACTCCCCCTCCCCTACCTGTCCGGCGGCGCATGCGCAGCGCCCGGGAGTCTCTTCCACCCCCCCATCCGACGGCGCATGCGCAGTGCGTGGGAGTCGCCTCCCCCCCTCCCCTCGCCGTCCGGGGGCGGTGCCGCGCGGCGGCCGCTGGAAAGGGCGGGAAAGGGGCGGGGCCGCGCGACGCCCCTTGATTGGCCGCCGCGGCGGGAGGGGGGGGGCAAACCGTCCGGGGGGCGTGGCCGACGGGGGGCGTGGCCACCCCGCCGACGCTCCCTCCCCGCCCCCCCCCCCACGGGTACCTGGGCATCGGGGAGCGGCGGCCTGGCCCCGCCCCCTCCCCCCCACCCTGCGCCCCCATTGGCTCCCGCGCCTGTCAATCACGGCAGCGGGGGGGCGGGGGCGGGGCCACCACCCCACAGGGGCAGAGGGGTCCGTGGAGGGGGCAGCCCCGGACGCCTGGGCCCCCTCGTGGGGTCTATGGGGGGGCAGCCCAGATGCCTGGCCCCCCCCCCCCCCCCGTGGGGCAGGGGGGTCCGTGGGGGAGGGGCAGCCCCGGACGCCTGGGCCCCCTCGCACCCATCCCAAAAGGGGTTTCACCCCCCCCCCCCCTTCACAGGGGGCCCAGGCGTCCGGCCCCCCCCCCCCGCATCCCCATCCCAGCAGCCCCCCCTCATTTACCCACAATGCCCCGGGGCAGCCGTGCCCCCCTGCTCTGTCGGGGGGGGGGATTTCCCAGCTCCTCTCAGGACACCTGGGCCCCTCGGGGCAGCTCCCGGACGCCTGGGCCCCCCCGGGAATGGCGGTGGGTGGGTGGGGGGGGGGCAGGTGGTGGCGGGGAGCCAGAACGCCTGGGCCCCGTTCCCGGCTCGGGTTGCGCGGGCAGGCGGGGCCCAGGCGTCCGGGGGTGAGGAAAAGGGGGGGGGGGGCCCAGGCGGCTCCTCCCCGGCACGGTGCAGGAACCTCGGGGCCCAGGCGTCCGGGCGGGCGCCCCCCCACCCCCCCCAACCCACCCACCCACCATGGCCTGGGTACCCGGCGTCCTGCTGGTGCTGCGCGGTGCCGCCGCCTTGGCCGGAGACGGTGAGTGGGGCCCGGACGCCTGGGCCCCTCGGGGAAGCTGCGGTGCGGATACGGGGCGCCCGGACGCCTGGGCCCCTCGGGGCAGCTCTAGTGCGGATACGGGGCGCCCGGACGCCTGGGCCCCTCGGGGCAGCTCTAGTGCGGATACGGGGCGCCCGGACGCCTGGGCCCCTCGGGGAAGCTCTAGTGCGGATATGGGGTGCCCGGACGCCTGGGCCCCTCGGGGCAGCTCTAGTGCGGATACGGGGCGCCCGGACGCCTGGGCCCCTCGGGGCAGCTCTAGTGCGGATACGGGGCGCCCGGACGCCTGGGCCCCTCGGGGCAGCTCTAGTGCGGATACGGGGCGCCCGGACGCCTGGGCCCCTCGGGGCAGCTCTAGTGCGGATACGGGGCGCCCGGACGCCTGGGCCCCTCGGGGAAGCTGCGGTGCAGATACGGGGCGCCCGGACGCCTGGGCCCCTCGGGGCAGCTCTAGTGCGGATACGGGGCGCCCGGACGCCTGGGCCCCTCGGGGAAGCTGCGGTGCAGATACGGGGCGCCCGGACGCCTGGGCCCCTCGGGGAAGCTGCGGTGCGGATACGGGGCGCCCGGACGCCTGGGCCCCTCGGGGAAGCCCTGATGCAGGGACGGGGCTCCCGGACGCCTGGGCCCCTGCTCCCTATCCCCCGCCCAAGACACCCTCCCCCAGTAGCTCCCAGTCTGGGAACTGGGAGGCTCCCGGGACGCTGCCCCGGGGCCCAGGCAGGAACAGGCTGAGCCGGGTCGGAGCAGGGTGGGACTCGTCGGCGCCGGCACCCAGGAATCCGGCGGGGGCCCAGGCGTCCGGGCGGGAAGGGGCCCAGGCATCCGGGCGGGAAGGGGCCCAGGCGTCCGGGCCCCGACGCAGCTGCCCCCCATCACCCCCCCCCCCCACCCAGCGCAGCCACCTGTCCCTCGCCCACCCGATGGCGGCGACAGGTGGGACCCGGACGCCTGGGCCCCCCCTCCTCCCCCCGTGGGGCCCTGTTGGGGGGGTCCCGGACGCCTGGGCCCTCTGATGGCGCTGCCACATCTGGATGGGCAGAGGCAGGTGCTGGGTTGGGGGGGGGGAACAGCTGGGGCAGGTCTCTGGGGGCCCAGGCATCCGGGTCGCCCCACTGTGCACCCCACTGCTGCTCCCCTCCGCACCCCCGGCGGGGCCCAGGCGTCCGGGCGAGCCCCGACCCGTCTTCCCTCTTCAAAGGCCTCGTCGGCCCCTCTGAGGTGCTGCCAAGGCTCCGGGCGTGGGGCAGGGCCCAGCCCCACATTGGGGGGGGGGGGGCAGGGGGGGTCCGGCCCGGACACCTGGGCCCCCTTTGGGGGGGTGGGGTTGTGGGGGCGGAGCAAAGCGGGGTGGGGAGGAGGAGGAGGGGGGGGGAGGCCCGGACACCTGGGCCCCCTTTGGGGCGGAGCTGGGGCGGAGGCGTGGGGGCGGCGGGAGAAGAGCTTGGGAACCCGGACGCCTGGGCCCCCCCCTCCGGCGCTGGGAGGGACCTGGGGTTTGGTGGAGGCGAGCTGGGGGGGGGGGTGGGGCCCGGACGCCTGGGCCCCTTGGGGACACAGTACCAGGGTTCCCGGACACCTGGGCCCCAGGGCACCTGGACAGCTGGGTCCCCGGACGCCTGGGCCCCTGGGGCACCCGGACTCCTGGGCCCCCTTGGGGACACGGTGCCTGGGTCCCCGGACACCTGGGTCCCCAGACGCCTGGGCCCCTTGGGGACATGAGGGACGTGGTATCGGGCTCCCCGGACGCCTGGGCCCCTGGGGCACCCGGACACCTGGGTCCCCGGACACCTGGGCCCCTGGGGCACCTGGACACCTGGGTCCCCGGACACCTGGGCCCCTGGGGCACCTGGACACCTGGGTACCCGGACGCCTGGGCCCCTTGGGGACGTGAGGGACGTGGTATCGGGCTCCCTGGACACCTGGGCCCCTTGGGGCACCCGGACACCTGGGCCCCTTGGGATTATGGTACCAGGCTCCCCGGACACCTGGGCCCCTGGGGCACCTGGACACCTGGGTCCCCGGACACCTGGGCCCCTTGGGGACGTGAGGGACGTGGTATCGGGCTCCCCGGACGCCTGGGCCCCTGGTTCCCCGGACGCCTGGGCCCCTCACCCACTCCCCCAACCCCGTCGCCTCCGCGCAGAGGCGTCCGAGTGCTTCACGGTGAACGGCGCCGACTACCGGGGGGCTCAGAGCCGGACGGGGCCGGGGGCGGCGGGGCGGCCCTGCCTCTTCTGGAACCGCACCGGCACCGGCGGCGCCGACGGTTCCCTCCGCGACGGTGACGGTGACGGCGACGGCGGCGGCCTGGGGCCCCACAACCACTGCCGCAACCCCGACGGCGACGCCCGGCCCTGGTGCTACGTGGCCGACGGCGGTGGCGGTGGTGACGGCGGCGGTGGCGCCGAGTGGAAGTACTGCGACATCCCCTCCTGCCGCAGTGAGACAGGATATGGGGGCGATATGGGGGGATATGGGGTCGATATGGGGGGGATATGGGGGGGTATGGGGTCAATATGGGGAGATATGGGGGGGTATGGGGTCGATATTGGGAGATATGGGGGGATATGGGATGATACGTGGTCAATATAGGGTGATACGTGGTCGATATGGGGGGATATGGGGGGATATGGGGGCAATAAGGGGGGATATGGGGCGATATGGGGGGATATGGGGGATATGGGGGGATATGGGGTCGATATGGGGGGTATGGAGTCAATATGGGGAGATATGGGGGGATATGGGATGATACGTGGTCAATATAGGGTGATAGGTGGTCGATATGGGGGGATATGGGGTCGATATGGGGAGATAGGGGGAGATATGGGGTCGATATGGGGCAATATGGGGGGATATGGGATGATACATGGTCAATATGGGGTCGATATGGGGGGATATGGGATTGATATAGGGGGATATGGGGGGATATAGGGTCAATATGGGGAGATATGGGGTTGATATAGGGGGATATGGGGCGATATGGGGGGATATGGGGTGATACATGGTCGATATGGGGTGATATGGGGTCGATATGGGGAGATATGGGGGGATATTGGGTATGTGGGGTCAGTATGGGGAGATATGGGGTGATATGAGGAGATATGGGAGAGATATGAGGTCGATATGGGGGGATATGGGATGATACGTGGTCAATATGGGGTCGATATGGGGGGGATATGGGGGGTATGGGATGATACATGGTCAATATGGGGTGATATGGGGAGATATGGGGAGATATGGGGGGATATGGGGTCGATATGGGGCGATATGGGGAGATATGGAATGATACCTGGTCAATATGGGGTGATACATGGTCGATATGGGGTGATATGGGGTCGATATGGGGAGATATGGGGGGATATTGGGTATGTGGGGTCAGTATGGGGAGATATGGGGTGATATGAGGAGATATGGGAGAGATATGAGGTCGATATGGGGGGATATGGGATGATACGTGGTCAATATGGGGTCGATATGGGGGGGATATGGGGGGTATGGGATGATACATGGTCAATATGGGGTGATATGGGGAGATATGGGGAGATATGGGGGGATATGGGGTCGATATGGGGCGATATGGGGAGATATGGAATGATACCTGGTCAATATGGGGCGATACATGGTCGATATGGGGGGATATGGGGTCGATATAGGGGGATATGGGGCCAATATGAGTCGATATGGGGTGATAAGGGGTCGATATGGGAGGATACGGGGGATATGGGGTGATACGGGGGGATATGGGGTGATACGGGGTCAATACAGGGGGATATGGGGTCGATATGGGGGGATACGGGGGGATATGGGGTCAATACAGGGGGATGTGGGGTTGATACAGGCGGATATGGGGTCGAAACAGGCAGATATGGGGCTGATACAGGAAGATATGGGGGGATACAGGGTCAATACAAGCGGATACAGGGTCCGTACAGGCGGACGCGGGGGCGTACGGGGGTCAATACGGGGTGACACGGGGCCGACACCGAGCCGACCCCAGAGGACCCAGCTCGGCGGTCGGATCCGGGCGCCGCCGCCTGTGCCTCCGTCACCCGTCTCCGGTTGACAATCTCCCCCCCCCACCTCCGGCAGTGCCCGGCTTCGTGGGCTGTTTCGTGGACTCGGGGTCGCCGCCGGCGCTGAGCGGGGCCAGCGGCACCTCCACCCGCCTGACGGTACCGCTCTGCATCCGCTTCTGCCGCGCCCGCGGCTACGAGGTACCGCCGGCGGCTACAGCCGCCCCGCACACCCGCCGCGACGCCCGCCCTCGCCCCGGGTCCCTGCCGATAGCTGGTGGGGGTGGAGGGACCCCCGGCGCCCTACAACCGCCCTGCACACCTGCAGCAACACCCGCTGCAACACCCGTACCCCATCAACAGCTTGTCAGGGTTGAGGTACCCCCAGTGCCCTACCACTGCCCCGCACACCCGCCGCAACACCTGTCCCCCTTCAACAGCTCACGGGGGTCAAGGTACCCCCAGTGCCCTACAACCATCCGCACACCCGCCCGCACACCCGCAGCAACACCCGCACTCCTCAACAGCTCATTGGGGTTGAGGTACCCCCGTCGCCCTACAACCGCCCCACACACCCACCACAACACCTGCTGCAATACCTGTAGTCTTCAACAGCTCATGGGGGTTGAGGTACCCTTGTCGCCCTACCACCGCCCCGCACACCCGCCACAACACCCGTCCCCCTTCGACAGCTGGCGGGGGCCGAGGTACCCCTAGCACCCTACAGCCGGGGCGACCCCCGCCCTCACCCCCAACCCCCCCCCCTCCCAACACACACAGTTCGCGGGGGTGGAGGCCGGCTACGCCTGTTTCTGCGGCCACGCGGGTGACGTGCGCCGGGGCCGCCGGGCCGGGGCGGCCGAGTGTGACCAGGTGTGTTTCGGCAAGGCCAGCCAGCTGTGCGGCGGCGACGGCCGCCTCGCCGTCTACCACGGTGAGTCCGGCGCGGTGACGGCGGCGCGGTGACAACGTCACGGTGACAACGTCGCGGTGACAATGTCATGGTGATGCCATTGCAGTGAGGCTAATGCGGTGACACTGTCACAGTGATGCTGTCACGGTGACGCCGTCGTGGTGACACCGTCGCGGTGACGCCGTCACCCGGCATTGTCACCGTCACCCCCTTCCCCGGCTTGCTTCCCCTGGGTTGCCCCCAGCCGCCCTACCATCGCCCGGTTGCCGTGGTTACCCCGCCCCGGCGGTTGCCGTGGTTACCCCGGTGTGGCCCGCCCTCGGTTACCGTGGTTACGCTAGACCCAACCTGCTACCTGGTCACCGTGGGGCTGCGGTTGCCATGGGGATGTGGTTGCCGTGGTTGCCATGGGTTGGTGGTCACCATGGGTTGGTGGTCTCCATGGTGTGGTGGTCTCCATGGGTCCATGATGGCCATGGCTTGGTGGTCACCATGGGGTGGTGGTCTCCATGGGTCCACGATGGCCGTGGGGTGACGGTCACCATGAGGTGGGGGTCTCCATGGGTCCACGGCTTGGTGGTCACCATGGTGTGGTGGTCTCCATGGATCCACATTGGCCATGGCTTGGTGGTCACCATGGGGTGGTGCTCTCCATGGGTCCATGAAGGCCATGGGATGGTGGTCACCATGGTGTGGTGGTCTCCATGGGTCCACGATGGCCGTGGGGTGATGGTCACCATGAGGTGGGGGTCTCCATGGGTCCACGGCTTGGTGGTCACCATGGGTGGTGGTCTCCATGGATCCACATTGGCCATGGCTTGGTGGTCACCATGGGGTGGTGGTCTCCATGGGTCCACGATGGCCGTGGGGTGATGGTCACCATGAGGTGGGGGTCTCCATGGGTCCACGGCTTGGTGGTCACCATGGGTGGTGGTCTCCATGGATCCACATTGGCCATGGCTTGGTGGTCACCATGAGGTGGGGGTCTCCACGGGTCCACGGCTTGGTGGTCACCATGGGTGGTGGTCTCCATGGATCCACATTGGCCATGGCTTGGTGGTCACCATGGTGTGGTGGTCTCCATGGGTCCATGATGGCCATGGGGTGATGGTCACCATGAGGTGGGGGTCTCCATGGGTCCACGGCTTGGTGGTCACCATGGGTGGTGGTCTCCATGGATCCACATTGGCCATGGCTTGGTGGTCACCATGAAGTAGTGGTCTCCATGGGTCCATGAAGGCCGTGGCTTGGTGGTCACCATGAGGTGGGGGTCTCCATGAGTCCACGGCTTGGTGGTCACCATGGATGTTGCTCTCCATGGGTCCACATTGGCCATGGCTTGGTGGTCACCATGGGGTGGTGCTCTCCATGGGTCCACGGCTTGGTGGTCACCATGGGTGGTGGTCTCCATGGATCCACATTGGCCATGGCTTGGTGGTCACCATGAGGTGGGGGTCTCCACGGGTCCATGACTTGGTGGTCACCATGGGTGGTGGTCTCCATGGATCCACATTGGCCATGGCTTAGTGGTCACCATGGGTGATGGTCTCCATGGGTCCATGATGGCCATGGCTTGGTGGTCACCATGGGTGATGGTCTCCATGGATCCACATTGGCCATGGCTTAGTGGTCACCATGGGTGATGGTCTCCATGGGTCCATGATGGCCATGGCTTGGTGGTCACCATGGGTGATGGTCTCCATGGATCCACATTGGCCATGGCTTGATGGTGACCATGAGGTGGGGGTCCCCATGGGTCCATGATGGCCATGGCTTGGTGGTCACCATGGGGTGATGCTCTCCATGGATCCACATTGGCCATGGCTTAGTGGTCACCATGGGTGATGGTCTCCATGGGTCCATGAAGGCCGTGGCTTGATGGTGACCATGAGGTGGGGGTCCCCATGGGTCCATGGTGGCCACGGCTTGGTGGTCACCATGGGGTGATGCTCTCCATGGGTCCACGGCTCGGCGGTCACCGCGGTGTGGTGACCGCCGCAGTGTCGGTGGGCGCCTGCCAGGCCAACAGCACGGCGCCGGCCGGCGTCATCTACTCGCCCGACTTCCCCGACGACTACGGGCCCGACGCCGACTGCAGCTGGCGGGTGGGGGCGGGCGCCGGGGCCCCGCTGGAGCTCACCTTCCGCCTCTTCGACGTCCCCGACCCCAACGACCGCCTGCAGCTGCGCGACGCCCGCACCCGCCGCCTCCTGGCCCAGTTCGACGGGCGCCGGCCGCCGCCGCGCCCCGGGCCCCTCCGCCTGCCCACCGACGCTCTGCTCCTCACCTTCCGCTCCGACACCCTGCTGCACGCCCAGGGCTTCGCCCTCACCTACCGTGGTGGGTCCCGCGCGCGGGCGACGCCGGGTGACACAGGCGGACATGGGGGGACAACCGCGGGGGCGGGTGACAACTGCTCCGACACCCTGCTGCACACCCGGGGCTTCGCCCCTACCTAATGCAGTGGGTTCTGTGTGTGGGTGACACCAGGTGACACAGGCGGACATGGGGTGACAACTGTGGGGCCGGATGACGGCCGTTCTGCCACCCTGCTGCACTTCCAGGGCTTTGCCCCTGCCTAATGCAGTGGGTTCTGTGTGCGGGTGACGCCGGGTGACACAGGCGGACACGGGGTGACAACTGTGGGGCCGGGTGACGGCCGTTCTGCCACCCTGCTGCACTCCCAGGGCTTTGCCCCTACCTAATGCAGTGGGTTCTGTGTGCGGGTGACGCCGGGTGACACAGGCGGACATGGGGTGACGACCGCAGGGGCGGGTGACAACCGTTCTGCCACCCCGCTGCATGCCTGGGGCTTCGCCCCTGACTAATGCAGTGGGTTCTGCATGCGGGTGACACCGGGTGACACAGGCGGACACGGGGTGACAACTGTGGGGATGGGTGACAACCGTTCTGCCACCCTGCTGCACACCCGGGACTTCGCCCCTACCTAATGCAGTGGGTTCTGTGTGCGGGTGACGCCGGGTGACACAGGCGGACACGGGGTGACAACTGTGGGGCCGGGTGACAGCCGTTCTGCCACCCTGCTGCACGCCCGGGGCTTCGCCCCTACCTAATGCAGTGGTTCCCATGGGCGGGTGATGCCAGGTGACACAGGCGGACACGGGGTGACAACCGCGGGGACGGGTGACAACCGTTCTGCCACCCTGCTGCACACCCAGGGCTTCTCCCCCACCTATTTTAGTGGGTCCCATGGGCGGGTGACGCTAGGTGACACAGGCGGACACGGGGTGACACGATGGGTACAACCGCGGGGACGGCTGACAACCGCTCCGCCGCCCTGCTGCACACCGGGGACCCCGCCCTCCCCTACAGCTCCCGCGCGCGGTGACGCCGGCCGACCCGGGGACACCCGCGGGGCCGAGCAACAACACCCCGACCCACCTCCCCCCTCCTCCTCCGACTGTTCCCCCCCCCCTCCAGGTGTAGCAGCCCCGGTGACGGACACCCGGCCGCCTCCCGACGCCCGGAGCCCCCCGGCCCGGCCCCACGGCGCCCCACAACCCCCGCGGGGGGGCCGAGGTGAGGCAGCGGGGGGGGTGGGGCGGGCGCCGTGGGGCACCCCACAGCCCCCCCCACCGCTGACGGCCATCTTGGGGGCGTGTCCATCCCCCCCTCCCCCTCCCCCCCCCCCCCCCCCCCCCCCCGCAGCCTGGCTCACGCTCGCCGCCAGCGGCACCTTCGTCTTCGGCCTCCTCCTCCTCCTCGCCTACCGCCTGCGCAAGAGGTCGGCCGGACGCCTGGGCCCCTCGGCGGGGTGGCGGGGCGGGAGGAAGGGGGGGGGGGGATGTGGGGCGATCTGGTCCCGGACGCCTGGGCCCCTCGGGGATGGAGGGGGGGGTGTCTCCGCCCGGACGCCTGGGCCCCTGACGCCATTCCTGCCCGGACGCCTGGGCCCCTGGGGTGTGGGGTGTCCCTGCCCGGACACCTGGGCCCCTGAGGTGGTTCCCGCCCGGACGCCTGGGCCCCTGACGCCATTCCCACCCGGATGCCTGGGTCCCTGGGGTGTGAGGTCTCCTTGCCCGGACACCTGGGCCCCTGACACCATTCCCACCCGGACACCTGGGCCCCTGACGCCATTCCCACCCGGATGCCTGGGCCCCTAATGTCATTCCCACCCGGACGCCTGGGCCCCTGACGCCATTCCCACCCGGATGCCTGGGCCCCTAATGTCATTCCCACCCGGATGCCTGGGCCCCTGACGCCATTCCCACCCGGACGCCTGGGCCCCTGACGCCATTCCCACCCGGATGCCTGGGCCCCTAATGTCATTCCCACCCGGATGCCTGGGCCCCTGACGCCATTCCCACCCGGACGCCTGGGCCCCTGACGCCATTCCCACCCGGATGCCTGGGTCCCTGGGGTGTGGGGTGTCCCTGCCCGGACGCCTGGGCCCCTGATGCCGTTCCTGCCCGGACGCCTGGGCCCCTGACACCATTCCCACCCGGACGCCTGGGTCCCCGGGGTGTGGGGTGTCCCCGCCCGGACGCCTGGGCCCCTGACACCCCGTTTCCCCCCGCCAGGTCCTGCCCGCTGCGGCCCCGCAAGGCGCCGGGGGGGGGCTGCGGCTGCCTGGGGGGGCAGCCCTGGGCCGTGTCGTACCGGCCCCACGGCGGCCCCCCGGCTCCGGAGCCGCCCGACGCCGAGGGGGGGCCCGAGGGGGCGCCGGGCCCCAGCCCCCAGCCCTCGCTGCGCTGCCTCCTGCCCCCCAGCTGAGGGGTCGCCCCCCCCCCCCACCGCCCCGGCGCCCCCATTAAATTATTGCTGCCACCGCCGCCTCCGTGGTGCCGCCCGGACGCCTGGGCCCTCTTGGGGGGGGGTCCCGGATGCCTGGGCCCCGGGTTGGGGGGGTCCCAGATGCCTGGGCCCTTGGGGGGGGGGGGTGGTCCCGGACACCTGGGCCCTCTTGGAGGGGTTCCTGGACGCCTGGGCCCTGTTGGGGGGGTTCCCGGACGCCTGGGCCCCTTTGGGGGGGGATCCCAGATGCCTGGGCCCTGTTGGGGGGCGGTCTCGGATGCCTGGGCCCCTTTGGGGGGGGTCCCGGACGCCTGGACCCTGTTGGGGGGGGACCCAGACACCTGGATCCTGGGTTGGGGGGGGTCCCGGACGCCTGGGCCCTGTTGGGGGGGTTCCCGGACACCTGGGCCCCTTTGGGGGGGGTCCCGGACGCCTGGGCCCCTTTGGGGGGGGTTCCCGGACGCCTGGGCCCTGGGTTGGGGGGGGTCCCGGACACCTGGGCCCTTGGGGGGGGAGGTGTCGGATGCCTGGGCCCCTTTGGGGGGGGTTCCCGGATGCCTGGGCCCTGTTGGGGGGGTTCCCAGATGCCTGGGCCTTGGGTTGGGGGGGGTCCCGGACGCCTGGGCCCCTTTGGGGGGTTCCCGGACGCCTGGGCCCTCAGCCCAGGCAAAGGGCAATGGGCGTGGAGGGCGGGGCAGGTGGTCTGCAAGCTAATTTGCATAGAAACCCGGGATTGGCTGCATGCTAATTAGCGGGCGGGCTCCAGGGTTGATCGGGGGGGTCAGCGCTGCCCCGGCCCCGCCCCACTCCGGGTTTATGCAAAGCGGCGCGATGATGTCAGCACGGAGGGGGCATGGTTATGCAAATGAGCCGGGGAGTTCACAAATGCTGGCCCGAAGGGGGCGGAGTGGTGCATAAATTATGCAAATGAGCCACACAAGCCACACAAGCGCTTGCCCTTATATGGGCTGCGGTCCTTTATGACGTCACTGGCAGCGCTCCCGAGGGGAGGTGGGCGGAGCCTCATGACAGCACAGGGCTTTCCCGGGGTGTGTGGGGGGAGGGGGCGTGGCCGCCGGCGTGACGCAACAAACTGAGGGGGCGTGCTGTATGCAGATGAGGGCCTACCGCCGGCCCAATGAGCAGCAAGGGGTGGGGACCGTATGCAAATGAGCCGCGGCCGCTGCGGCGAGAGGAGGCGTGGCCGGCAGCGGCGCTCCACACGGCAGCGCTGCCCCTACATGGTCATGGTGGGGCGGGGCCGGCGGGGGGGGTTCTCGGCGCAGGGGGCGCTGCCCACGCGGAGGCGCTGCCCATATATGGCCATCTGTGGGCGGGGGTGTTATGCAAATGAGGCGCGGCGGCGGCGGAAGTGACGCGAGGCGGCGGCGGAAGCGGCGGAAGGAAGGGGGGGGGGAAGGCGACGACGATGGCGGCGCCCGGGCCGCCGCGGCTGCTGGAGCGGTCGCGGGTGCCGCCGCACCTGCAGTTCAACCCGTTCGTGCTGGGCGGGTACCGGCCGGCGAGCTCAGGCTTCGGCTGCCTCCGCAGCCTCTTTTACCTGCACAACGAGCTGGGCAACATCTACACGCACGGTGAGAGAGGCAGCGCCGGGCACCGGGACCCCCCGGACGCCTGGGCCCCCCCCCCGGCCTTCCCCCGGACGCCTGGGCCCCTCCTTCCCCCGGACACCTGGGCCCCAGTGGGGAACTGCTCCCCCCCACCACCCCCAAGACCCCTGGGCCCCCCCTTCCCGGACGCCTGGGCCCCTTCTCCTGCCCTAATTAGTTCCTGGGTTCCCCCCCCCCCCTTCCTGGACACCTGGATCCCAATGGGGAACAGTTCCCCCCCCCCCCAAGACCCCTCTGTCCCCCCTTCCCGGACGCCTGGGCCCCATTTCCTGCCCTAATTAGTGCCTGGGTTTCCCCCCCCTCCTTCCCCCGGACACCTGGATCCCAATGGGGAGCAGTTCCCCCCCCCCCCCCCAAGACCCCTGGGCCCCCCCTTCCCGGACACCTGGGCCCCATCTCCCACCCTAAACGAGCGCTCGGGTGGGAGGAAGAAAGAGGAAGAGGAGGAAGACGAAGGGCGGAACCGTCCCGCACCCTGACGCCCCCCCCCCCCCCCCACCCAGGGGTGCCGCTGGTGGGTTTCCTGCTGCTGGTGCCGGGGGCGCTGCCGCGAGCCCCCCCGGCCGCCGTGGCCTGGCTGGGGCTGGGCCACTACGTGGCCTGCGTGGCGCCGCCCTTGGCCAGCGTCGTCTACCACGTCTTCATGAGCCACCGGGCCGGCGCCGGCCTCTACCGGCGCCTCCTGGCCCTCGACCTCTGCGGCGTCGCCCTCGTCAACACGCTGGGTGAGCGCAGGGCGCCGTGGGGCAGAGCCGTGGGGCTGGGGGGACGCCATGGGGCTGGGGACGCCGGGGGACGCCGGGGGGCAGGACGTGGCCGGCCTCTACCGGCGCCTCCCGGCCCTCGACCTCTGCGGCGTCGCCCTCGTCAACACGCTGGGTAGGTGTGGGGCGGCGCCGTGGGGCAGGACGTGGGGCTGGGGGGCGCCGTGGGGCTGGGGATGGGGCTGGGGACACCGGGGGACACCGTGGGGCAGGGTGGCCATAGGACATCGTGCATGGCGTCGCCTTCATCGACGCCCTGGGTGAGTGTGGGGTGCCATGGGGCAGAGCCGTGGGGCTGGGGATGGGGTTGGGGATGCTGTGGGGCAGGACGTGGGGCTGGGGGGGACGCCATGGGGCTGGGGACACCGGGGGACACCGTGGGGCAGGGTGGCCGTAGGACATTGTGCATGGCGTTGCCTTCATCAACGCGCTGGGTGAGTGTGGGGCGCCGTGGGGCAGAGCCATGGGGCTGGGGACGGGGTTGGGGACGCCGTGGGGCAGGACGTGGGGCTGGGGACGTGCTATGGGGCAGGGTGGCCGTAGGACGTCATGCATGGCGTCGCCTTCATCAACGCCCTGGGTGAGCGTGGGGCGCCGTGGGGCAGAGCCGTGGGGCTGGGGACAGGGTTGGGGATGCCGTGGGGCAGGACGTGGGGCTGGGGACAGGGTTGGGGATGCCGTGGGGCAGGACGTGGGGCTGGGGGGACGCCATGGGGCTGAGGGACACCGGGGGACGCCGTGGGGCAGGGTGGCCGTAGGACATCGTGCATGGCGTCACCTTCATCGACGCCCTGGGTGAGTGTGGGGTGCCGTGGGGCAGAGCCGTGGGGCTGGGGACGGGGTTGGGGATGCCGTGGGGCAGAACGTGGGGCTGGGGGGGACGCCGTGGGGCTGGGGACACTGGGGGACGCCGTGGGGCAGGACGTGGCCGGTCTCTACTGGCGCCTCCTGGCCCTCGACCTCTGTGGCGTCGCCCTCGTCAACACGCTGGGTAGGTGTGGGGCGGCGCCGTGGGGCAGGACGTGGGGCTGGGGGGCGCCGTGGGGCTGGGGATGGGGTTGGGGACACCGGGGGACACCGTGGGGCAGGGTGGCCATAGGACATCGTGCATGGCGTTGCCTTCATCGACGCCCTGGGTGAGTGTGGGGTGCCATGGGGCAGAGCCGTGGGGCTGGGGACAGGGTTAGGGACGCCGTGGGGCAGGACGTGGGGCTGGGGGGGACGCCGTGGGGCTGGGGACACCGTTGGGGACACCGTGGGGCAGGACGTGGCCGGTCTCTACCGGCGCCTCCTGGCCCTCGACCTCTGCGGCGTCGCCCTTGTCAACACGCTGGGTAGGTGTGGGGCGGCGCCGTGGGGCTGGGGGGGACGCCGTGGGGCTGGGGGACACCAGGGGACGCCGTGGGGCAGGACGTGGGGCTGGGGGACGCCGTGGGGCTGAGGGACACCGGGGGACGCCATGGGGCAGGGTGGCCGTAGGACATCGTGCATGGTGTTGCCTTCATCAACGCGCTGGGTGAGTGTGGGGCGCCGTGGGGCAGAGCCGTGGGGCAGAGCCATGGGGCTGGGGACGGGGTTGGGGACGCCGTGGGGCAGGACGTGGGGCTGGGGGGGACGCTGGGGGACACCAGGGGACACTATGGGGCAGGACGTGGCCGGGCTCTACCGGCGCCTCCTGGCCCTCGACCTCTGTGGCGTCGCCCTCATCAACACGCTGGGTAGGTGTGGGGCGGCGCCGTGGGGCTGGGGAGCACCATGGGGCTGGGGATGGGGCTGGGGACATTGGGGGACACTGTGGGGCAGGGTGGCCGTAGGACATTATGCATGGCGTCACCTTCATCAACGCACTGGGTGAGCGTGGGGTGCTGTGGGGCAGAGCCGTGGGGCTGGGGACAGGGTTGGGGACACCGGGGGACGCCGTGGGGCGGGACGTGGGGCTGGGGGGGACGCCGTGGGGCTGGGGACGCCGGGGGGCAGGACGTGGCCGGGCTCTACCGGCGCCTCCTGGCCCTCGACCTCTGCGGCGTCGCCCTCGTCAACACGCTGGGTAGGTGTGGGGCGGCGCCGTGGGGCGGGATGTGGGGCTGGGGGGGACGCCGTGGGGCTGGGGACGCTGGGGGACGCCGGGGGGCAGGACGTGGCCGTAGGACATCGTGCATGGCGTCGCCTTCATCAACGCGCTGGGTGAGCGTGGGGCGCCGTGGGGCAGAGCTGTGGGGCTGGGGACAGGGTTGGGGACGCCGTGGGGCAGGACGTGGGGCTGGGGGACGCCGTGGGGTTGGGGACACCGGGGGACACCGTGGGGCAGGACGTGGGGCTGGGGACGTGCTATGGGGCAGGGTGACCATAGGGCATCATGCTTGGTGAGTATGGGACACACCATGGGGCAGGGGACATGTGGGGCAGGACCATGGGGCTGGGGACACGTGTGGGGCAGGGCTGGGAGACATTCTATGGGGCAGGGTGGCCATGGGACACCACGCTAGGTGAGCATGGGGCAGGACCACGGGGCTGAGAACACGTGTGGGGCAGATGAAGAGACGCGCTATGGGGCAGGGAGGCCGAACACGCTATGGGGCAGAAGACCCCCGCCGTGGGGCAACCCCACCCCTGACCCCTAACCCATCTCCTCCTCCCCCCACCAGGCGCCGTGCCCATCATCTACTGCGCCCTGCCCTGCCGCCCGGGCCCGTGTGGGGCGGCGCTGGCCGCTTATGGGGCGCTGTGCGGGGCGGCGCTGTGGGGCGCCGTGGGCGCCGCCGGCCCCGCCCTCTTCCGCCTGGCCGTGGTGGGGCTGCGGGGCGCCGTGGGGCTGGGGACGTGCTATGGGGCAGGGTGGCCGTAGGACGTCGTGCACGGTGTCCCCTTCATCAACGCGCTGGGTGAGTGTGGGGCGCCGTGGGGCAGAGCCGTGGGGCTGGGGACGGGCACGTGTGGGGCGGGACATGGGGCTGGGGACATGTGGGAAGCCGTGAGGCTGGGAATGGGGATGTGTGGGGCTGGGGACGTGTGGGGCAGGGCTGGGAGATGTCCTATGGGGCAGGGTGACCATGGGACACCATGCTAGGTGAGTATGGGACGCCGTGGGGCTGGGGATGTGTGGGGCAGGACCATGGGGCTGGGGACATGTGTGGGGCAGGGCTGGGAAATGTTCTATGGGGCAGGGTGACCATGGGGCACCATGCTAGGTGAGTGTGAGACACACCATGGGGCAGGACCGTGGGGCTGGGGACATGTGTGGGGCAGGGCTGGGAAATGTTCTATGGGGCAGGGCGGCTGTGGGGCACCATGCTAGATGAGTATGGGACATGCTATGGGGCAGGACATGTGTGGGGCAGAGCTAGGAGATGATCTATGGGGCAGGGTGGCCATGGGGCGTCATGCTAGGTGAGTATGGGACATGCCATGGGGCTGGGGACATGTGGGGCAGGGTCATGGGGCACCACGGGGCTGAGGACACGTGTGGGGCAGTGCTGGGAGACGTTCTATGGGGCAGGGTGGCCATGGGGCACCATGCTTGGTGAGTATGGGACACGCCGTGGGGCTCGGGACATGTGGGGCAGGGCCGTGGGGCTGGGGACACATATGGGGCAGGGCTGGGAGACGTTCTATGGGGCAGGGTGGCCGTGGGGCACCATGCTTGGTGAGTGTGGGACATGCCATGGGGCAGGAGATATGTGGGGCAGAGCTAAAAGATGATCTATGGGGCAGGGTGACCATGGGGCTTCGCACTAGGTGAGTATGGGACACGCCATGGGGCTGGGGACACATGTGGGGCAGGGCTGGGAGACGTCCTATGGGGCAGGGTGACCATAGGACACCACGCTTGGTGAGTATGGGACATGCTATGGGGCAGGGGATGTGTGGGGCAGGACCACGGGGCACCATGGGGCTGGGGACATGTGGGGCAGGGCCATGGGGCAGGGCTGGGAGACATTCTATGGGGCAGGGTGGCCATGGGACACCACGCTAGGTGAGCATGGGGCAGGACCACGGGGCTGAGAACACGTGTGGGGCAGATAAAGAGACGCGCTATGGGGCAGGGAGGCCGAACACGCTATGGGGCAGAAGACCCCCGCCGTGGGGCAACCCCACCCCTGACCCCTAACTCATCTCCTCCCCCCACCAGGCGCCGTGCCCATCATCTACTGCGCCCTGCCCTGCCGCCCGGGCCCGTGTGGGGCGGCGCTGGCCGCTTATGGGGCGCTGTGCGGGGCGGCGCTGTGGGGCACCGTGGGGCTGGGGACGGGGTTGGGGGCGCCGTGGGGCTGGGGACGTGCTATGGGGCAGGGTGGCCGTAGGACGTCGTGCACGGTGTCACCTTCATCAACGCGCTGGGTGAGTGTGGGGCGCCGTGGGGCAGAGCCGTGGGGCTGGGGACGGGCACGTGTGGGGTGGGACATGGGGCTGGGGACCTGCGGGAAGCCGTGGGGCTGGGAATGGGGATGTGTGGGGCTGGGGACGTGTGGGGCAGGGCTGGGAGATGTCCTATGGGGCAGGGTGGCCATGGGACACCACGCTTGGTGAGTATGGGACATGCTGTGGGGCTGGGGACACGTGTGGGGCAGGGCTGGGAGACATTCTATGGGGCAGGGTGGCCATGGGGCTTCACACTAGGTGAGTATGGGATACACCATGGGGCTGGGGACATGTGGGGCAGGGCTGTGGGGCAGCATGGGGCTGGGGACATGTGTGGGGCAGGGCTGGGAGACATTCTATGGGGCAGGGTGGCCATGGGACACCACGCTAGGTGAGCATGGGACGCACCACGGGGCTGAGGACACGTGTGGGGCAGATAAAGAGACGCGCTATGGGGCAGGGAGGCCGAACACGCTATGGGGCAGAAGACCCCCGCCGTGGGGCAACCCCACCCCTGACCCCCAACTCATCTCCTCCTCCCCCCACCAGGCGCCGTGCCCATCATCTACTGCGCCCTGCCCTGCCGCCCGGGCCCGTGTGGGGCGGCGCTGGCCGCTTATGGGGCGCTGTGCGGGGCGGCGCTGTGGGGCGCCGTGGGCGCCGCCGGCCGCGGGCGACGCCTGGCCGCCTTCGCCGGCCCCGCCCTCTTCCGCCTGGCCGTGGTGGGGCTGCGGGGCGCCGTGGGGCTGGGCGCCCGCCGCGCCCTGGCGCCCTACGCCCGCATGGAGGCCCTGGCCCTGCTCGGGGGGCTGGTGAACGTGGCGCGGGTGCCCGAGCGCTGGCGCCCCGGCGCTTTCGACTACTGGGCCAACAGCCACCAGCTCATGCATCTCCTGGTGGCTTTGGGCATCTTGCATCTCCATTGGGGCGTGGCCGCCGACCTGCACTGGGCGGCCCGGCATCCCTGCCCCACGGCGTGAGGCGCCCGCCGGTGCTCCTACCCCCGCGGTGGGGATGGTGGCGCCGTGCTGTGGACGGATGGAGGTGTTTATGGAGGTCCATCACCGTGCCGTGGGCAACCGGAGGTGTTTATGGAGCTCCATCACCGTGCCATGGACAGTCGGAGGTGTTTATGGAGCTCTGTCACCATGCCGTGGACGGTTGGAGGTGTTTATGGAGCTCCGTCACCGTGCCATGGACAGTCGGAGGTGTTTATGGAGGCCCATCACTGTGCCATGGGCAACTGGAGGTGTTTATGGAGGTCCATCACCCTGCCGTGGACAGTTGGAGGTGTTTATGGAGGCCCATCACCATGCCATGGGCAGCCGGAGGTGTTTATGGAGCTCCATTGCCATCCATGGGCAACTGGAGGTGTTTATGGAGCTCCGTCGCCGTGCCGTGGACAGTCGGAGGTGTTTATGGAGCTCTATCACCGTGCCATGGACAGTTGGAGGTGTTTATGGAGCTGCGTCACCGTGCCGTGGGCAACTGGAGGTGTTTATGGAGCTCTGTCACCGTGCCGTGGGCAACTGGAGGTGTTTATGGAGCTCTGTCACCGTGCCATGGGCAACTGGAGGTGTTTATGGAGGCCCATCACCGTGCCATGGGCAAGCGGAGGTGTTTATGGAGCTCTGTCGCCGTGCCATGGACAGTCGGAGGTGTTTATGGAGCTCCGTCACTGTGCCATGGGCAACTGGAGGTGTTTATGGAGCTCCGTCACCGTGCCGTGGACAGTTGGAGGTGTTTATGGAGCTCCATCACTGTGCCATGGGCAACTGGAGGTGTTTATGGAGCTCCGTTGCCATCTGTGGGCAACCAGAGGTGTTTATGGAGTTCCATCACTGTGCCATGGACAGTTGGAGGTGTTTATGGAGGTCCATCACCGTGCCATGGGCAACCGGAGGTGTTTATGGAGCTCCATCGCCATCTGTGGGCAACCAGAGGTGTTTATGGAGTTCCATCACTGTGCCATGGACAGTTGGAGGTGTTTATGGAGGTCCATCACCGTGCCATGGGCAACCGGAGGTGTTTATGGAGCTCCATCGCCATCCATGGACAGTTGAAGGTGTTTATGGAGCTCTGTCACCGTCCGTGGACAGTTGAAGGTGTTTATGGAGCTCCGTCACCATCTATGGGCAACCAGAGGTGTCCATGGACAACCAGAGACATCCATGGAGATCCAGTGCCATCTGTGGAGATCCAGCGTCGCCCATGGTAACCAGAGATGTCTATGGAGGCCTGTCACCGTCTGTGGGCAACCGGAGGTGTTTATGGAGCTCCGTCACCATCTGTGGGCAACCACAGATGTCCAGGGGCAACCAGAGACATCCGTGGAGGTCCAGTGCCACCATCTGTGGAGATCCAGCATCGCCCATGGTAACCAGAGATGTCTATGGAGATCCATCACCATCCATGGGCAAACAGAGGCATCCGTGGAGATCCAGCATCATCCATGGACATCCAGTGCCACCATCCATGGACATCCGGCATCGCCCATGGGCAACCAGAGACGTCTATGGAGATCCATCATCATCTTTGGGCGACCATCACCACCCGTGGGCCACCAGAGACGCCCAGGGAGATCCAGTGTCACCATCCATGCACATCCGGCATCATGCATGGGCAACCATCACCATCCGTGGAGATTCAGTGCCACCATCCATGGAGATCCAGCATCATCCGTGGAGATCCAGTGCCACCATCCATGGACAGCTGGTGCTAGCCACGGGCAACCGGAGATGTCCATGGACAACCAGCTCGTGCACCCGCTGGTGGCCCCAGACATCCTGCACCGCAGGCCAGGCCCCTCCCCGGAGCCGCCTGCCACCCCTGCCCCACGGCGTGACGCACCTGTGGGTGGCCCCTGCCCCGTGGGATGGACGGTGGCGCCTAGGGACAACCGGAGCCGTCTGTGGACCTCCAGCACCATCCATGGACAGCCGGAGATGGCCAGCGGACACCCGGCGGCGGCTGTGGACCTCTCGCGCCCTCGGTGCGGTCTCGTTGGCCAACCACCCCCCCTCGCCGTCATCCCGTTGGCCAACCACCACCGCCCTCGTTGCCAACCTGTTGGCCAACCAGTGCCACCATCCCGTTGGCCAACCACCACCCTTGTTGCCATCCCGTTGGCCAACCACCACCCTCGTTGCCAACCTGTTGGTCAACCAGTGCCACCATCCCATTGGCCAACCACCACCCTTGATGCCATCCCGTTGGCCAGCCAGTGCCACCATCCCGTTGGCCAACCACCACCTTCACCGCCATCCCATTGGCCAACTGCCCTCCTCGCCATCCCATTGGCCAACTGCCCTCCTCGCCATCATCCCATTGGCCAACCACCACCCTCGTTGCCATCCCCTTGGCCAGTCAATGTTGCCAACCCGTTGGCCAACCACCACCTTCACCGCCATCCTGTTGGCCAACCAACGTTGCCAACTCATTGGCCAACCAACGTTGCTGTCATCCCGTTGGCCAACCAGTGCCAGTGCCACCCTCCTGTTGGCCAACCACCACCTTCACCGCCATCCCATTGGCCAACCAGTGCCACCATCCCATTGGCCAACCAACGTTGTCAACCCATTGGCCAACCAGTGCTGCCATTCCATTGGCCAACCAACGTTTTTGTCATCCTGTTGGCCAATCAGTGCCACCATCCTGTTGGCCAACCCCCACCCTTGTTGCCATCCCATTGGCCAACCAGCGTTGCCAACCCGTTGGCCAACCACCACCCTTGATGCCATCCCGTTGGCCAACCAACGCTGCCATCCCATTGGCCAACCACCACCCTCGTTGCCAACCCGTTGGCCAACTGGTGCCACCATCCCATTGGCCAACCAATGTTGCTGCCACCCTGTTGGCCAACCAGTGCCACCATCCCATTGGCCAACCACCACCTTCACCGCCATCCCATTGGCCAATCAGTGCCACCATCCCATTGGCCAACCACCACCCTTGTTGCCATCCCGTTGGCCAACCACCACCTTCACCGCCATCCCATTGGCCAACCAATGTTGCCAACCCATTGGCCAACGGGTGCCATCATCCCGTTGGCCAACCACCACCCTCGTTGCCATCCCGTTGGCCAACCAACGTTGCTGCCATCCCCTTGGCCAACCACCACCTTCACCGCCATCCCATTGGCCAACTGCCCTCCTTGCCATCATCCCATTGGCCAACCACCACCCTCGTTGCCAACCTATTGGCCAACCAGTGCCACCATCCCATTGGTCAACCACCACCTTCACCGCCATCCCGTTGGCCAACCAATGTCCCCCACCGTGCCATGGCCCAACGCCACGGTTGGCCAACCGGCGCCTGCCCCACACGGATGTCCCCCACGGCCAACCAGCGCCCGCCCCACGCCGTGACCCACAGAGGTCCCAGCGGCCAACCGCTGTCCCCAACGCCGTCGCCATCCCGTTGGCCAACCGATGTCCCCCCCGCGCTCCGACCCCGTTCCCGGAGGGCGACGCCAATAAAGCGGGGAGGCAGGCGGCAGCGGCTGCTCCGTGGGGCGGCGCCGTGGGGCGGCCGGGCCCTTTATTGGGGCGGAGCTTCGGGCTCCTCCTCGAAGGTGAGGGTGCGGCGCAGGGTCCCCAGGGGGCCGGGGCTGCCGTCGGGGGACCTGCGGGGACGGTGGCCGTCAGCCGTCGCGGGTGGCGGGACAACGTGTGGGGCAGAGTTTTGGGGGCACGTGTGGGGCAGGGACTCACCCGCTCCTGGAGCCGCTCCGTGGGGCAGGGCTGTGGCGGGGGGTGGAGGTGGCACCTGGGGACGTGGCGCGGCCCGGGCGGGAGAAGGAGGTGGGGCTGCAGGGGGGGGGGGGGGCACAGGGTTGGGGGTCAGCTATGGGGCGCCCCACGGCGCGGCATAGCCCCGCCCCCACGGCGTAGCCCCGCCCCCTCCACTCACCTATCCTGCAGCGAGGCGGACCAGGCGCCGCCGGGGCGCCCCGGGTCGCTGCGCACCCACCGCGCAGGGCCCTCGTCTTCGTCGCCCTCGTCTTCGTCCCAGTCGCCGGCGGGGCCCGGGCGGGGCGGCCGTGGGGGGCGAGGGGGCGTGGCCGGGGCCCGCAGCCAGCGCGCCGGGCCCCATAGCGCGCCCCACAGCCACCGCAGCAGGGCCCGCACGTCCTGGGGGGCAGAGGAACGGCGTCACCCAGGTGGGTACGTCGTTACGGAGGGCCACCACGCCTTAACGCCGGACGGGCGCGCGCCGTGGGGCGCAACCGCGCCGTGGGGCGCGGTGGAGGCGGGGACTCACCTGCAGCAGCCGCCCCGCCCGCCGCAAGCCCTTGTCGGCCAATCGGGGTGAGGGCTCGCCACCGCCCCGCCCGCCGCACCAACGCCGTGCGCAGCAGAGCTTCCACCGAAGGTCGCCGGCCCGGTTCCGGCTCCAGCATGGCCACCAGCAGCTTCCGGAGCTCCGGAGACAACCCTGCGCCGAGGAAGACGCCGAGGAAGGTCAACCGAGAGGGTCCGGGGGAGGAGGAGGAGGATGAGGAGGGCGGCGGGACCGCGGTGGCTCACCCGCCGCCAACGCCGCCGGCAGCCGTCCCCGCCGCAGCTCCTGCCACCCGTCGCCGGCAGCCGGCAGCTCCCGCCCGGCCGCCACCTCCAAGAGGGTGAGGCCCAAGCTGAAGACGTCGGCGGCGGGACCCAGGTCGCCCCGCAAGGCTTCGGGCGCCAGGTACCTGGGGTCGCCCTCGGCGCCGTCGCCCGGCCGCCCGCCCGGTTCCAGCAGGCACCCGAAGTCGCCCAAGCGGCACCCGCCGGGGCCCAGCAGCACGTTGGCCGGTTTGACGTCCAGGTGGGCCAAGCTCTTGGCGTGCAGGTGGCCCAAGGCTTGCAGCAGGTCCCAGAGGTAGGCGGTGGCCCGCCAGGAGGCCAGGCCACCGCCGTCACCGTCGCCGGGCGCCCGCAGCGGGCCGCCGGGACACAGCTCGCTCTGCAGGTAGAGTTGGCCGCGCTCTTCCCAGGCGCGCACCAGGCCCAGGCAGTGCGGGTGACGGCCCACCCGCTCGTGCTTGCGCACCTCGGCCAGCTTGCGGCGGCGGTCGGCGGCGCCCCGGAACGGTTCCAGGGTCCGTTTGACGGCGTAGAGGCGGCCGTCTTCGCGGCTGCGGACCTGCGGGGCGGGAAAGGGGGGCGCCAGGTCATGGTGGAACCTTCTAGACCTCCACGAAGGAGCCCAACCTCGTGGTGGTACCTTCTAGACCTTCCTGAAGAAACCTGAACCCATGGTGGTACCTTCTAGACCTCCGTGGAGAAACTCAACCCCATCCTGGTACCTTCTAGACCTCCATGGAGAAGCCCAACCTCATGGTGGTACCTTCTAGACTTCCCTGAAGGAGTCTGAACCCACGGTGGTACCTTCTAGACCTTCCTGAGGAGCCCAACCCCATGGTAGTAACTTCTAGACCTCCATGAAGGAGCTCAACCCCATGGTGGCACCTTCTAGACCTCCATGGAGGAGCCCGAACCCATGGCGGTACCTTCTAGACCTCCCTGAGGGAGCCCAACCCCATCCTGGTACCTTCTAGACCTCCCCGAAGGAGCCCAACCCCGTGGTGGCACCTTCTAGATCTCCATGGAGGAGCCCAACCCCATGGTGGCACCTTCTAGACCTCCATGGAGAAGCCCAACCTCATGGTGGTACCTTCTAGACCTTCCTGAAGGAGCCTGAACCTGTGGTGGTACCTTCTAGACCTCCATGGAGGAGCCCAACCTCGTGGTGGTACCTTCTAAGACCTCCATGGAGAAGCCCAACCCCATCCTGGTACCTTCTAGACCTCCATGGAGAAGCCCGACCTCATGGTGGTACCTTCTAAACCTTCCTGAAGGAGCCTGAACCTGTGGTGGTACCTTCTAGACCTTCCTGAAAGGAGCCTGACCCCATGGTGGTATCTTGCAGGCCTCCCCAAAGGAGCCTGAACCCATGGTGGTACCTTCTAGACCTCCATGGAGGAGCCCAAACCCGTAGTGGTACCTTCTAGACCTCTGTGGAGGAGCTGGACCCCATGGTGGCACCTTCTAGACCTCCATAGAGAAGCCCAACCCCATGGTGGCACCTTCTAGACCTCCGTGGAGGAGCCCAACCTCGTGGTGGCACCTTCTAGACCTCCATGGAGGAGCCCAAGCCCATGGTGGCACCTTCTAGACCTCTGTAGAGGAGCTGGACCCCATGGTGGTACCTTCTAGGCCTCCATAGAGGAGCCCAACCCCATCCCTGTTCTTTATAGACCTCGCTGAAGGAGCTCAAACCCATGGTGGTATCTTCTAGACCTCCATGGAGGAGCCTGAACCCATGGCGGTACCTTTTAGACCTCCCTGAGGGAGCCCAACCTCGTGGTGGCACCTTCTAGACCTCCATGGAGGAGCCCAACCTCATGGTGGCACCTTCTAGACCTCCATGAAGGAGCCCAACCTCATGGTGGCACCTTCTAGACCTCCATGGAGGAGCCCAACCCCGTGGTGGCACCTTCTAGACCTCCACGGAGGAGCCCAACCCCGTGGTGGCACCTTCTAGACCTCCATGGAGGAGCCCAACCCCATGGTGGCACCTTCTAGACCTCCACGAAGGAGCCCAACCCCATGGTGGCACCTTCTAGACCTCCACGGAGGAGCCCAACCCCGTGGTGGCACCTTCTAGACCTCCATGGAGGAGCCCAACCCCGTGGTGGCACCTTCTAGACCTCCACGGAGGAGCCCAACCTCGTGGTGGCACCTTCTAGACCTCCACGGAGGAGCTGGGACCTCACGTTGGTCCCTTAAAGATCTCCCTGAGGGAGCCTGACCGTGGTGGCACCTTCCGAGACCTCCCCAAAGCAGCCTGACCCCAGGGTGGTCCCCTATAGATCAGTCCCCTATAGAAGGCCCCCTATAGACCTCCCCCCAAAAGGAGCCAAAGGCCACCCCAGTCCTTTATAGACCGGTCCCCTATAGACAGTCCCTTGTGGACCTCGCCGATGAGCCCAACGCCGTCCTGGTCCCGTATGGACCATTCCCTATAGCTGGTACCTTATAGACCTCGCTATAGGAGCTGGACCCCATGGTTGTCCTTTATAGGCTGCACCCTATAGACACTGCCCTATAGATGATACCTTATAGACCTCGCCGTAGGAGCCGGCCCTCAGCATGGTCCCCTATAGACATTGCCCCATAGCCAGGTCCCTATAGACCATCCCCTATAGGCAGCACCTTACAGACAATCCCCTATGGAGGGACCCTGCCCTATGGACAGTCCCCTATAGGCACCTTGCAGACCCTGCCCTATAGACAGTTCTCTATAGGCGCCCTGTAAACCCTGCCCTATGGATGATCCCCTATAGCCAGTCCCTATAGACAGGGTCCCCTACAGGCAGCTTGTAGACCCTGCCCTATGGACAGTTCTCTATAGCCAGTCCTATATGGATGGTCCCCTATATGCATCTTGCAGACCCTGCCCTATAGGTGGGGGTCCCCTATAGCCGGTCCCCTATAGCCGGGCTCCCCTATAGGCACCTTGCAGACCCTGCCCTATGGACGATCCCCTATAGCCAGTCCCCTATAGGCACCTTGCAGACCCTGCCCTATAGCCAGGCTCCCCTACAGGCACCTTGTAGACCCTGCCCTATAGGTGGGGGCCCCCTATAGCTGGTCCCCTATAAGCACCTTGTAGACCCTGCCCTATGGACGATCCCCTATAGCCGGTCCCCTATAGGCACCTTGCAGCCCCTCCCCTATAGGCGGGGCTCCCCTATAGGGCTCCCCTATAGGCACCTTGCAGCCCCTCCCCCATAGGGCTCCCCCATAGGCACCTTGCAGACCCCTCCCCTATAGCCAGTCCCCTATAGGGCTCCCCCATAGGCACCTCGCAGCTCCTCCCCTATAGCCGCTCTCCCATAGGCACCTTGCAGCCCCTCCCCTATAGGGGCTCCCCTATAGGCACCTCGCAGCCCCTCCCCTATAGCCGTTCTCCCATAGGCACCTTGTAGACCCTGCCCTATAGCCGCTCCCCTAGAGGCACCTTGTAGACCCTGCCCTATAGACAGTTCTCTATAGCCAGTCCCCTATGGATAGTCCCCTATATGCATCTTGCAGACCCTGCTCTATAGGTGGGGGTCCCCTATAGGGGCTCCCCTATAGGCACCTTGTAGACCCTGCCCTATAGGTGAGGGGTCCCCTATAGCCGGTCCCCTATAGCCGGGCTCCCCTATAGGCACCTTGCAGACCCTGCCCTATGGACGATCCCCTATAGCCAGTCCCCTATAGGCACCTTGCAGACCCTGCCCTATAGCCAGGCTCCCCTACAGGCACCTTGTAGACCCTGCCCTATGGACGATCCCCTATAGCCGGTCCCCTATAGGCACCTTGCAGCCCCTCCCCTATAGGCGGGGCTCCCCTATAGGGCTCCCCTATAGGCACCTTGCAGCCCCTCCCCCATAGGGCTCCCCCATAGGCACCTTGCAGACCCCTCCCCTATAGCCAGTCCCCTATAGGGCTCCCCCATAGGCACCTCGCAGCTCCTCCCCTATAGCCGCTCTCCCATAGGCACCTTGCAGCCCCTCCCCTATAGCCGTTCTCCCATAGGCACCTTGTAGACCCTGCCCTATAGCCAGGCTCCCCTACAGGCACCTTGTAGACCCCTCCCCTATAGCCAGTCCCCTATAGGGCTCCCCCATAGGCACCTCGCAGCTCCTCCCCTATAGCCGCTCTCCCATAGGCACCTTGCAGCCCCTCCCCTATAGCCGCTCCCCCATAGGCACCTTGTAGACCCTGCCCTATAGCCAGGCTCCCCTATAGCCGGGCTCCCCCACAGGCACCTTGTAGACCCTCTCCTATAGCTGGTCCCCTATAGCTGGGCTCCCCCATAGGCACCTTGTAGACCCTCTCCTATAGCCGGTCCCCTATAGCTGGGCTCCCCCATAGGCGCCTTGTAGACCCTCCCCTATAGCCGCTCCCCTATAGGCACCTCGCAGCCCCTCCCCTATAGGCGGGGCTCCCCCATAGGCACCTTGCAGACCCTCCCCTATAGGACTCCCCTATAGGCACCTTGCAGCCCCTCCCCTATAGGGCTCCCCTATAGGCACCTTGCAGACCCTCCCCTATAGGGCTCCCCTATAGGCACCTTGCAGACCCTCCCCTATAGGCGGGGCTCCCCCATAGGCACCTTGCAGACCCTGCCCTATAGGACTCCCCTATAGGCACCTTGCAGCCCCTCCCCTATAGGGCTCCCCTATAGGCACCTTGCAGACCCTCCCCTATAGGCGGGGCTCCCCCATAGGCACCTTGCAGACCCTGCCCTATAGGACTCCCCTATAGGCACCTTGCAGCCCCTCCCCTATAGGACTCCCCTATAGGCACCTTGCAGACCCTCCCCTATAGGGCTCCCCTATAGGCACCTTGCAGACCCTCCCCTATAGGGCTCCCCCATAGACACCTTGTAGACCCTCCCCTATAGCCACTCCCCTATAGGGCTCCCCCATAGGCACCTCGCAGCCCCTGCCCTATAGCCGCTCCCCCATAAGCACCTTGTAGACCCTCCCCTATAGAGGCTCCCCTATAGGCACCTTGCAGACCCTCCCCTATAGAGGCTCCCCCATAGGCACCTCGCAGCCCCTCCCCTATAGGGGCTCCCCCATAGGCACCTTGTAGACCCTCCCCTATAGGTGGGGCTCCCCCATAGGCACCTTGTAGACCCTCCCCTATAGGTGGGGCTCCCCCATAGGCACCTTGTAGACCCTCCCCTATAGGTGGGGCTCCCCCATAGGCACCTCGCAGCCCCTCCCCTATAGCCACTCCCCTATAGGCACCTTGCAGCCCCTCCCCTATAGGGCTCCCCTATAGGCACCTTGCAGACCCTCCCCTATAGGGCTCCCCTATAGGCACCTTGCAGACCCTCCCCTATAGGGCTCCCCTATAGGCACCTTGCAGACCCTCCCCTATAGGGCTCCCCCATAGACACCTTGTAGACCCTCCCCTATAGCCACTCCCCTATAGGGCTCCCCCATAGGCACCTCGCAGCCCCTGCCCTATAGCCGCTCCCCCATAAGCACCTTGTAGACCCTCCCCTATAGAGGCTTCCCTATAGGCACCTTGCAGACCCTCCCCTATAGAGGCTCCCCCATAGGCACCTCGCAGCCCCTCCCCTATAGGGGCTCCCCCATAGGCACCTTGTAGACCCTCCCCTATAGGTGGGGCTCCCCCATAGGCACCTTGTAGACCCTCCCCTATAGGTGGGGCTCCCCCATAGGCACCTCGCAGCCCCTCCCCTATAGCCACTCCCCTATAGGCACCTCGTAGACCCTGCCCTAGGGATGATCCCCTATAGCCGCTCCCCTATAGGCACCTTGTAGACCCTCCCCTATAGCCAGTCCCCTATAGGGCTCCCCTATAGGCACCTTGCAGCCCCTCCCCCATAGGGCTCCCCCATAGGCACCTTGCAGCCCCTGCCCTATAGCCGCTCCCCTATAGGCACCTCGCAGCCCCTGCCCTATAGCCGCTCCCCTATAGGCACCTCGCAGCCCCTCCCCTATAGGCGGGGCTCCCCTATAGGCACCTTGTAGACCCCTCCCCTATAGCCAGTCCCCTATAGGGCTCCCCCATAGGCACCTCGCAGCCCCTCCCCTATAGCCGCTCCCCTATAGGCACCTCGTAGACCCTGCCCTAGGGATGATCCCCTATAGCCGCTCCCCTATAGGCACCTTGTGGACCCTCCCCTATAGCCAGTCCCCTATAGGGCTCCCCCATAGGCACCTTGTAGACCCCTCCCCTATAGCCAGTCCCCTATAGGGCTCCCCCATAGGCACCTCGCAGCCCCTCCCCTATAGGCGGGGCTCCCCCCTAGGCACCTTGTAGACCCTGCCCCATAGGTGAAGGTCCCCTATAGGCACCTCGCAGCCCCTCCCCTATAGCCCCTCCCCTATAGGCGGGGCTCCCCCATAGGCACCTTGTAGACCTCGCCGTGGGAGCCGCGGCCCAGGCGCCCCAGCACCTGGAAGCACTGCCGGAAGAAGGTCTGGGGCCGCCGGGGGTCGTACAGGCGGCTGGCGGGGGGCGCGTCAGGCGGCGTCAGGCGGAAGGTGACGCTGCGGGGGCCGGGGCTCCAGGGGGGCGGGGCCCCGGCGGCGGGGGGCGGGGCCGGCCGCCGGGGCCCCGCCCCCCGCCGCCGGGGCCGGCCCCCCGGGGAGGTGTGGGGCCGGGCGGGGAGCATGGGTTGGGGTGTGGGGCCGGGGGGGGGGGCGCTGTTTGGGGGGAAAGGGGGCGGGGTTAGGGGCGGGGCTAGGGGGCGGGGCCCCCAGCCCCATAACCCCCAGGCCCCAGGGGCCTCTCCTGCCCCATAGCCCCCCCCCAACCCCACATCCTCCCCCTCCTGCCCCATAGCGCACCCCCAGCCCCCCCCACAGGCCCCCTCCTGCCCCATAGCGCCCCCCCAGCCCCACATTACCCCCTCTCCTGCCCCACAGCCCCCCCCAGCCCCCTTCCTGCCCCATAGCGCCCCCCCAGCCCCACACCCCGCAGCCTCTGGGGCCTCTCCTGCCCCACAGCCCCCCCCACAGGCCCCCTCCTGCCCCACAGCACCCCCCCAGCTCCACATTCCCCCCCTCCTGCCCCACAACCCCCCCACAGGCCCCCTCCTGCCCCATAGCGCCCCCCAGCCCCACACTCACCCCCTCCTGCCCCATAGCGCCCCCCCAGCCCCACATTCCCCCCTCTCCTACCCCACAGCCCCCCCACAGACCCCCTCCTGCCCCACAGCGGCCCCCAGCCCCACATTCCCCCCCTCCTGCCCCACAACCCCCCCCACAAACCCCCTCCTGCCCCATAGCGCCCCCCCAGCCCCACCCCCCGCAGCCTCTGTGGCCTCTCCTGCCCCACAGCCCCCCCCACAGGCCCCCTCCTGCCCCATAGCGCCCCCCAGCCCCACATTCCCCCCTCTCCTGCCCCACAACCCCCCCCCAGCCCCACCCCTCGCAGCCTCTGTGGCCTCTCCTGCCCCACAGCCCCCCCCACAGGCCCCCTCCTGCCCCATAGCGCCCCCCCAGCCCCACATTCCCCCCTCTCCTGCCCCACAACCCCCCTCCTGCCCCACATTCCCCCCCTCCCGCCCCACAACCCCCCCCCGCCCCCCCCCCAGCGGTACCGGACGCGGCGGCCGCGGCCGCTTCCCGCCAACGGCTCCCGCCAACGGCCGCTCGCGCGCCCCGCCCCGCCCCCTTCCCCCGCCGCCGGCCAATCGCCGCGCGGCGCGGCGCCCCGCGCGCCCCGCCCCCCTTCCCCGCGCCGGCCCAATGGGAGCCGCCGCGCCCGCCCCGCGCGCCCCGCCCCCCTTCCCACAGTGCCCCGCGGCGGCCGCCGCCGCTGCCTCCCCTCACGCACCCGCCCCTCCCCCTCGCGGTTAGTTTTTTCCCGGTTTTTTCCCCCGTTTTTCTTTATTTTTCCACATTTCTTCCCCCTGGGGGGGGCATGGTCACGCTGGGGAACACACACACACACACACCCCGCCCCCAACCGCGCTTCCATGGTGTCCCGGCCCAAACGCGGCGCTTTTCACCCCAAAACGGCGCCCCCCCCCCCCCCGCCACCAGGACCGGGGAAAGGCCCCGCGACCCCCATAGGGGCTGTGGGGGGGGGGGAGATCGGGGTCCCCCGAGGGGGGTTTCGGGGTCCCCATAGAGCTTTAGACCCCCCCTCGAGGTGACTTTGGGGTGTCACAGGGGGGGATTTGGGGTCCTATGGGGGGGGATTTGGGGTCCCCCATAGGGTTTTGGGGGTCCCCCTTGGGGTTTTGGGGTCCCCGTAAGGCTTTAGACCCTCCTCGAGATGGCTTTGGGGTCCCACAGGGGGCATTTGGGGTCCCCCATAGGGGTTTTGGGGTCCCCCAGGGTGATTTGGGGTCCCCCATAGGGGTCTTGGGGGTCCCCAAAGGGGTTTTGGGGTCCCCATAGAGCTTTAGACCCTCCTCGAGGTGACTTTGGGGTCCCACAGGGGGGATTTTGGGTCCCCCATAGGGGTTTGGGGGTCCCCCATAGGGGTCTTGGGGGTCCCCAAAGGGGTTTTGGGGTCCCCATAGAGCTTTAGACCCTCCTCGAGGTGACTTTGGGGTCCCACAGGGGGGGTTTTGGGTCCCCCATAGGGGTTTGGGGGTCCCCCATAGGGGTTTTGGGGTCCCCAAAGGGGTTTTGGGGTCCCCATAGAGCTTTGGGCCCTCCTCGAGGTGACTTTGGGGTGTCACAGGGGGGATTTGGGGTCCCTCATAGGATTTGGGGGTCCCCCATAGGGGTTTTGGGGTCCCCATAGGGGTTTTGGGGTCCCCGTAAGGCTTTAGACCCGCCTTGAGATGGCTTTGGTGTCCCACAGGGGGGATTTGGGGTCCCCCATAGGGCTTGGGGATCCCCCAGGGTGGTTTTGGGGTCCCCCATAGGGGCTTTGGGGTCCCCATAAGGCTTTAGACCCTCCTCGAGGTGACTTTGGGGTCCCACAGGGGGGATTTGGGGTCCCCCATAGGGGTTTTGGGGTCCCCCAGGGTGGTTTTAGGGTTCCCCCATAGAGGTCTTGGGGGTCCCAAAGGGGTTTTGGGGTCCCCGTAAGGCTTTAGACCCGCCTTGAGATGGCTTTGGTGTCCCACAGGGGGGATTTGGGGTCCCCCATAGGGCTTGGGGATCCCCCAGGGTGGTTTTGGGGTCCCCCATAGGGGCTTTGGGGTCCCCATAAGGCTTTAGACCCTCCTCGAGGTGACTTTGGGGTCCCACAGGGGGGATTTGGGGTCCCCCATAGGGGTTTTGGGGTCCCCCAGGGTGGTTTTAGGGTTCCCCCATAGAGGTCTTGGGGGTCCCCAAAGGGGTTTTGGGGTCCCCATAAGGCTTTAGACACTCCTCGAGGTGACTTTGGGGTGTCACAGGGGGATTTGGGGTCCCCCATAGGGCTTGGGGGACCCCCAAAGGGGTCTTGGGGTCTCCCATAGGGGTTTTGGGGGGCCCCAAAGGGGTTTTGGGGTCCCCCGGGGGGGGGTGGAGTCCCCAAATGAGTTTTGGGGTCCCCAGAGAGCTTTGGACCCTCTTCGAGATGACTTTGGGGTGTCACAGGGGGGATTTGGGTTCCCCAAAGGGGCTTTAGGGTCCCCCATAGGGGTTTTGGGGTCCCCGAATGGGTTTTGGGGTCCCACAGGAGGGTTTGGGGGTTCCCCATAGAGGCTTTGGGATTCCCATAGGGCTTTGCCCCCCCAAAAAATGGTTTTGGGGTGTCATGGGGGGGTTTGGGGTCCCCCCGAGTGTCTTTTGGGGTCCCATTGGGGGGGGGGTTGACAGCCCAACAGGCAGGTTTGGGGGGTCCCATAGGGCTTTGAGGCTCCCTGAGATGCTTTTGGGGTCCCCCAGGGGGATTTGGGGGTCTCCATAGGGGATTTGGGGGTCCCCATAGGGGTTTTGGGGTCCCCATAAGGCTTCAACCCCCCCCAGATGACTTTGGGGTCCCACGGGGGGGGGCAGTTGGCCTCCCCATGAGTTTTTTAGGGTCCCCATGTGTTTTTGGGGACCCCCTTAAGGTCTTTAGGGCTGCTGTGGGGGGGGGCCCCCCGTACCATTTGGGGGGGGTCCTTATAGGGCCCTTATAGCCCCTATATATATTTTGGGGCCACCACGAAGCTTCGGGGGCTCCTCGAGAGCCTTTTAGGGCCCCTATATGGTTTTGGGGGGCCACCGCGAGAATTTGGGGGCTCCCCATAGGCGCTTTATGGCCCCTATGTGCGTTTTAGGGCCCCCTATAAGCTCCGTAGGGCCCCTATACGTCCCCTATACGTCCCCCCGCGGGGGGTTTTCCCGGCCGCCTGTGGATTCGGGGGTCCCGGCGGGGTTTTAAGCTTGTCGGGACGCGGCGAGGAGGAGCGGGAGGCCGGCGGTGGTACCGGCGGCGGCGGTTGTAGCGGTACCATCGGCAGCGCCGTCGGGACACGGTGAGAGTGAGGAGGAGCAGCAGGCTGACGCTGCTACCATCGGCGGTACCATCAGCGGTACCATCAGCGGTACCATCGGTGGTACCATCGGCAGCAGTGACACCAGTGGCAGTTGTAGCGGTGCTGACAGTGGCGCCGTCAAGGCCTGCCGTGGCCGAGGAGGAGCAGCAGGCCGACAGTGGTACCATCGGCGGTACCATCGGCGGTACCATCGGCAGCAGTACCACTGGTGGCGGTTGTAGCGGTGCCATTGGCGGCACTGTCAAGGCCCGGCGAGACCAAGGAGGAGCAGCAGGCCAACAGTGGTACGTACCATCGGCGGTACCACTGGCGGTACCACCGGTGGCGGTTGTAGCGGTGCCACTGGCGCCGTCAAGGCCCGTAAAGGCCGAGAAGGAGCAACAGGCCGACAGCGGTACCATCGGCAGTACCAGCAGCACCACCAGCGGTACTACCACCGGCGGCACCACCGGCAGCGGTCGTAGCGGTGCCGTTAGCACCCTCAAGGCCCATCAAGGGTGAGGAAGACCAGCAGGCCGACAGCGGTACCACCGGCGGCACCACCGGCGGTACCACCGGCAGTACCATCGGCGGCACCATCAGCAGCACCACCGGCGGTACCATTGGCAGTGGTTGTAGCGGTGCCATTGGCACCCTCAAGGCCCGTCAAGGCCGAGAAGGAGCAGCAGGCCGACAGCAGTACCACCGGCAGTACCACCAGCGGTACCACTGGCGGTACCATCGGCAACACCCCCGGCGGCGGTTGTAGTGGTGCCATTGGTGCCATCAAGGCCCATCAAGGGTGAGGAAGACCAGCAGGCCGACAGCGGTACCACCGGCGGCACCACCGGCGGTACCACCGGCAGTACCATCGGCGGCACCGCCGGCAGCACCCCCGGCGGCGGTCGCAGCGGTGCCCTTAGCGCCCTCAAGGCCCGAGGAGGGCGAGGAGGAGCAGGAGGGCGGCGGCACAGGCGACGGGGGCGGCACAGGCGGCGCAGGTACAGGCGGCGGCGGCGGCGGCGGTGACGAAGGGCAGCCCGGGCACGCGGCGGGCGATCCAGGGCGCGTAGGCGCTGACGCGGGTGTAGACGCCGGGGCGCTTGGGCACGGCGCAGCCCTCGCCCCAGCTGACGATGCCGGCCAGCACCCAGCGGCCGCCGGCGCGACACACCAGCGGCCCCCCCGAGTCGCCCTGCCGGCGGGAGGCGGGGCGGCCCCGGGATCAGGGGGCGGGGCCTGGGGTGGGGGCGGGGCCTGGGGGGCGGGGCTGGGGGCTACGGGGTCCGGGTTGGGGCTGTAGGTCTGGGTTGAGGGTGTAGGGTGAAGGTTGGGGTGATATAGGGTCCCTCCATGTCCCTCCATGTTCCTCCATGTCCCCCCATGTCCCTCCATGTCCCCCATGTCCCTCCATGTCCCTCCATGTCCCTCCATGTCCCCCCATGTCCCTCCATGTCCCTCCATGTCCCTCCATGTCCCCCCATGTCCCTCCATGTCCCTCCATGTCCCCCCATGTCCTTCATGTCTCCCCATGTCCCTCCATGTCCCTCCATGTCCCCCCATGTCCCTCCATGTCCCTCCATGTCCCTCCATGTCCCTCCATGTCCCCCCATGTCCCTCCATGTCCCTCCATGTCCCCCATGTCCCTCCATGTTCCTCCATGTCCCCCCATGTCCCTCATGTCCCTCCATGTCCCTCCATGTCCCTCCATGTCCCCCATGTCCCTCCATGTCCCTCCATGTCCCCCATGTCCCTCCATGTCCCCCCATGTCCCTCCATGTCCCTCCATGTCCCCCATGTTCCTCCATGTCCCTCCATGTCCCCCCATGTCCCTCCATGTTCCTCCATGTCCCTCCATGTCCCCCATGTTCCTCCATGTCCCTCCATGTCCCCCCATGTCCCTCCATGTTCCTCCATGTCCCTCCATGTCCCCCATGTCCCTCCATGTCCCTCCATGTCCCCCATGTCCCTCCATGTCCCCCCATGTCCCTCCATGTCCCTCCATGTCCCCCATGTTCCTCCATGTCCCTCCATGTCCCCCCATGTCCCTCCATGTTCCTCCATGTCCCTCCATGTCCCCCATGTCCCTCCATGTCCCCCCATGTCCCCCATGTCCCTCCATGTCCCTCCATGTCCCTCCATGTCCCCCCATGTCCCCCCATGTCCCCCCATGTCCCTCCATGTCCCTCCATGTCCCCCCATGTCCCCCCATGTCCCCCCGTGTCCCTCCATGTCCCCCCATGTCCCTCCACGCCCCCCCATCTCCCCATAGGTCCCTCTATATCCCCCCATCTCCGTGTGTCCCCCCATATCCCCCACGCACCCCCCATCCCCGTGTGCCCCCCCGTGTCCCCCCCGTGTCCCCGCGGGTCCCCGCCGCGCCCCCGTCCCCACCTTGCAGGTGTCCTTGAGGCCCTCGGGGTACCCGGCGCACATCATGTCGTCCTGGATGCGCCGCGGCGGCAGCTCCCGGCCCATGTCGGTGCCGTAGAGGCGCCGGCAGGTGGCCTGCGCCATGATGGGCACCTCCAGCTTCTGCAGGCGCCGCGGCGACGGCAGGTCCTCTGCGGGGACGGGGGGGGGGACAGGTGGCACCCGGTGTCCCCGCCCAGCCCACGGCCGCCCCCGCCGCCCCCTCCCCTCGGCCACCGTTGGGGCACCAGGGCCGCCCGTTGGGTCCCCTTGGCCATCGTTGGGTCCTCTTGGCCACCGTTGGGTCCCCTTGGCCATCATTAGGTCCCCTTGGCCACCCATTGGGTCCTCTTGGCCATCATTGGGTCCCCTTGGACATCATTGGGTCCCCTTGGCCATCATTGGGTCCCTTTGGCCATCATTAGGTCCCCTTGGACATCATTAGGACCCTTTAGCCACCTGTTGGGTCCCCTTGGCCATCGTTGGGTCCCCTTGGCCATCATTAGGTCCTTTGGACACCCCTTGGGTCCCTTTGGCCACCCATTGGGTCCCCTTGGCCGTCATTGGGTCCCCTTGGCCACTGTAGGGTCACCACTGCTGCCATTGGGTCCCCTTGGTCACCATTGGGTTCCCATGACTCCCCGTTGGGTGACCAAGGCCACCGTTGGGTCCCCTTGGCCATCACTAGGTCCCCTTGGTCATCATTGGGTCCCCTTGGCCACCCATTGGGTCCCCTTGGACATCATTGGGTCCCCTTGGCCACCGTTGGGTCCCCTTGGCCACTGCTGGGTCCCCTTGGCCACCCATTGGGTCCCCTTGGCCATCATTAGGTCGTCTTGGACATCATTAGGTCCCTTTAGCCACCCGTTGGGTCCCCTTGGCCATCGTTGGGTCCCCTTGGCCATCATTAGGTCCTTTGGACACCCATTGGGTCCCTTTGGCCACCCATTGGGTCCCCTTGGCCGTCATTGGGTCCCCTTGGCCACTGTGGGGTCACCACTGCTGCCATTGGGTCACCACAGCTGCCGTTGGGTCCCCTTGGTCACCATTGGGTTCCCATGACTCCCCATTGGGTCATCACAGCCACCATTGGGTCCCCTTGGCCATCACTAGGTCCCCTTGGCCATCATTGGGTCCCCTTGGTCACCACTGGGTCCCCTTGGCCATAATTGGGTCCCCTTGGCCACTGTTGGGTCCCCTTGGTCGCCATTGGGTCCCCTTGGCCCCCATTGAGACCCCTTGGCCACCGTTGGGTCCCCTTGGCCCCCATTGAGCCCCCTTGGCCACCGTTGGGTCCCCTTGGCCCCCATTGAGACCCCTTTGGCCACCGTTGGGTCCCCTTGGCCCCCCATTGAACCCCCTTGGCCACCATTGGGTTCCCTTGGCCCCCATTGAACCCCCTTGGCCACCGTTGGGTCCCCTTGGCCCCCATTGAACCCCCTTGGCCATCGTTGGGTCCCCTTGGCCCCCATTGAACCCCCTTGGCCACCGTTGGGTCCCCTTGGCCACCACTGAGCCCCCTTGGCCACCGTTGGGTCCCCTTGGCCCCCATTGAGACCCCTTGGCCACCGTTGGGTCCCCTTGGCCCCCATTGAACCCCCTTGGCCACCGTTGGGTCCCCTTGGCCACCACTGAGACCCCTTGGCCACCGTTGGGTCCCCTTGGCCCCCATTGAACCCCCTTGGCCATCGTTGGGTCCCCTTGGCCCCCATTGAACCCCCTTGGCCATCGTTGGGTCCCCTTGGCCCCCATTGAACCCCCTTGGCCACCGTTGGGTCCCCTTGGCCACCACTGAGACCCCTTGGCTACCGTTGGGTCCCCTTGGCCCCCATTGAGACCCCTTGGCCACCGTTGGGTCCCCTTGGCCCCCGTTGAGCCCCTTTGGCCACCGTTGGGTCCCCTTGGCCCCCATTGAACCCCCTTGGCCACCATTGGGTCCCCACCAGGTGTCCCACCTCCCCCCCCAACCCAGCGCGGGGCAACAGGTTGGTTGGAGGGGGGGTGTCACCCACCTCCTTCCTTGATGTCCCCCCAACCGGTGGCCACGCAACGGGTGCCGGGAGCGAAGCGAAGGGCCGGGCCGGGCAGGCAGACGGGCAACACGGCGGCGGAGAAGGCGACGGGCCGCGCCAGCTGGGCCAGGGCGATGTCCGCCGCTGGTGGCCTCGCCGGCGTAGGCGGGGTGAGGCAGGACGCGTCCCAAGGGCACGGCCACCCCGGGGCCCGGCGGCCCCGCCAGCTCCCGCACCCCCAGCAGCACCGCGTAGTCGCCGGGCTCCTGGCTCCTACGCGACGCGGAGGAGGAGGAGAAGGTGGTGGAGAACATCGGAGGTGGGTTCCTCGTGGGGACGGAGGCGGAAGGGGGGGCCGGGGCGGCGCGGGCCCACGTGGGGTGGGGTCTACTCACTCCTGGAAGCAGTGGGCGGCGGTGAGCACCCAGCGCGGGGCGATGAGCGAGGCGCCGCACACGTGGGTGCCCCGGCGCAGCAGGCTGCCCTGCCAGGGCCACTCGCCGGGTCCCGCGTCCTCGCCGCCCACGTTGCGCGACAGCCCCGGCGCCTGGGGGCGGCCGCAGCCTGCGGGGGCGGGGGGGGGGGACACGGGGACATTAGTGTGTGGGGGGGGGACACGTGTGGGGAGCAGGATGGGGGACGTGGGGGGACGTGGGGGGAGATGGAGAACATGGACGTGAGGAACGAGGACATGGAGGGACATGGAGGGACATGGGGGGACATGGAGGGACATGGAGGACATGGAGGGACATGGAGGGACATGGGGGACATGGAGGACATGGAGGGACATGGGGGACATGGAGGGACATGGGGGGACATGGGGGGACATGGAGGGACATGGAGGACATGGGGGACATGGGGGACATGGAGGGACATGGGGGACATGGGGGGACATGGGGGGGACATGGAGGGACATGGAGGACATGGGGGACATGGGGGACATGGGGGGACATGGGGGACATGGGGGGACATGGAGGGACATGGGGGGACATGGAGGGACATGGAGGACATGGAGGACATGGGGGACATGGAGGGACATGGAGGGACATGGGGGACATGGGGGGACATGGAGGGACATGGGGGACATGGGGGGACATGGGGGGACATGGAGGGACATGGGGGGACATGGAGGGACATGGGGGACATGGAGGGACATGGGGGGACATGGGGGGACATGGGGGGACATGGAGGGACATGGAGGGACATGGAGGGACATGGAGGACATGGGGGACATGGAGGGACATGGAGGACATGGGGGACATGGGGGGACATGGGGGACATGGGGGGACATGGAGGGACATGGGGGGACATGGAGGGACATGGGGGACATGGAGGGACATGGAGGGACATGGGGGAACATGGAGGGACATGGAGGGACATGGAGGGACATGGAGGGACATGGGGGGACATGGAGGGACATGGAGGAACATGGAAGGACATGGAGGGACATGGAGGAACATGGAAGGACATGGAGGGACATGGGGGGACATGGGGGGACATGGAGGGACATGGGGGGACATGGAGGGACATGGAGGACATGGAGGGACATGGGGGACATGGGGGGACATGGAGGGACATGGAGGGACATGGGGGAACATGGAGGGACATGGAGGGACATGGAGGGACATGGGGGACATGGGGGGACATGGAGGGACATGGAGGACATGGGGGGACATGGGGGGACATGGAGGGACATGGGGGGACATGGAGGGACATGGGGGACATGGAGGGACATGGAGGGACATGGGACATGGGGGACATGGAGGGACATGGAGGGACATGGGGGGACATGGAGGACATGGAGGGACATGGAGGGACATGGGGGACATGGAGGGACATGGAGGGACATGGGGGGACATGGAGGGACATGGGGGGACATGGAGGACATGGGGGACATGGAGGGACATGGAGGGACATGGGGGGACATGGAGGGACATGGGGGACATGGAGGGACATGGAGGGACATGGAGGGACATGGGGGGACATGGAGGGACATGGAGGGACATGGGGGGACATGGGGGACATGGAGGGACATGGAGGGACATGGGGGGACATGGGGGGACATGGAGGGACATGGAGGACATGGGGGGACATGGAGGACATGGGGGGACATGAAGGGACATGGGGGGACATGGAGGGACATGGAGGGACATGGGGGGACATGGAGGGACATGGGGGACATGGAGGAACATGGAGGAACATGGAGGGACATGGAGGGACATGGGGGGACATGGAGGGACATGGGGGACATGGAGGAACATGGAGGGACATGGAGGGACATGGGGGACATGGAGGGACATGGGGGGACATGGAGGGACATGGAGGGACATGGGGGGACATGGGGGGACATGGAGGGACATGGGGGGACATGGGGGGGACATGGGGGACACGGGGGGGGGGGTCACACGGGTCTCACCCAGCTCCGACCGCGTCAGCTCCGGCTGGACGACTGCAGGCGACACGGGACACGGGTGAGGGCCCAGGCGTCCGGGTTCCCCCCCCCCAACCCCCCCCAGGGGCCCAGGCGTCCGGGCGTGACCCCCGCTGCCACCGCCGCCGTCGTCCCCGGTGGTGGCCGGGTCACGTGGCCCCGCTGAGTCAGGGGCCCAGGCGTCCTGAGCTGCCCCCGCCCCGCCCGCCCCGCGGAGCTGGCAGGGGGCCCAGGCGTCCGGGGCTGCCTCCATCCTAGGGGGGCCCAGGCGTCCGGGTGTGACCCCCCCCCCAAGAGGGCCCAGGCGTCCGGGGCTGCCTCCATCTAAGGGGGCCCAGGCATCCGGGTGTGACACCCCCCCCCCAGGGGCCCAGGCGTCCGGGGCTGCTTCCCTCTAAGGGGCCCAGGCGTCCGGGTGTGACCCCCCCCCTCCCAAGAGGGCCCAGGCGTCCGGGGCTGCCTCCATCCTAAAGGGGCCCAGGCGTCCGGGTGTGACCCCATCCCCCCCCCCCCCCCCCCCCCGCAGGGGGCCCAGGCGTCCGGGCCTACCCGGCAACACGTCGTCGCCGTCGCCGCCGTCGTCTTCGCAGCCGCGGCCGAGCCCGGGGCCGCCGCCGAGGAGGAGGAGGAGGAAGGCGAGGAAGAGGCCGGGGGCGGCCATGACGGCGCCGAGCCCCCCCGGCCCGGCGGCAGCCAAGGTGGGGAGCGGCCGCCCCGGCGGGCGCCGCTTAAATGGGGCCGCGGGGCGGAGCGCGAAGCCGTCCGACGGGTTCCCCGCGCCCACGCCGGGCCCAGGCGTCCGGGCCGCGCCGCCCCGCGAGCCCAGGGAGGGGGCCCAGGCGTCCGGGGGGGGCCCAGGCGTCCGGGGGGCCCAGGCATCCGACGGGTTCCCCGCACCCACGCCGGGCCCAGGCGTCCGGGCCGCGCCGCCCCGCGAGCCCAGGGAGGGGGCCCAGGCGTCCGGGGGGGGCCCAGGCGTCCGGGGGGCCCAGGTGTCCGATGGGTTCCCCGCACCCACGCTGGGCCCAGGCATCCGGGCCGCGCCGCCCCGCGAGCCCAGGGAGGGGGCCCAGGCGTCCGGGGGGAGCCCAGGCGTCCGGGGGGCCCAGGCGTCCGACGGGTTCCCCGCGCCCACGCCGGGCCCAGGCGTCCGGGCCGCGCCGCCCCGCGAGCCGAGGGAGGGGGCCCAGGCGTCCGGGGGGGCCCAGGCATCCAGGGGGGCCCAGGCGTCCGGGGGGAGCCCAGGCGTCCAGGGGGAGCCCAGGTGTCCGGGGGCCCAGGTGTCTGATGGGTTCCCCGCACCCACGCTGGGCCCAGGCGTCCGGGCCGCACCACCCCACGAGCCGAGGGAGGGGGCCCAGGCGTCCGGGGGGGCCCAGGCGTCCGGGGGGAGCCCAGGTGTTCAGGGGGCCCAGGCGTCCGGGGGGAGCCCAGGTGTCCGGGGGGGCCCAGGCGTCCGGGGGGGCCCAGGCGTCCGGGCCACGCCACCCCAGAGGTGATGGAAGGGGCCCAGGCGTCCGGGCTGGGGGCCCAGGCGTCCAGGAGGGGCCCAGGCGTCCGGGCCGCATTGTCCCATGTGCTTCGGCCACCCCGGAGGTGATGGAAGGGGCCCAGGCGTCCGGGAGGGGCCCAGGTGTCCGGGCAACCCTCCTCCTCCTCCCCCAGTAACCCCAGTTGCCTCCAATCCCTCTTGCCCATCCCCCCCCCCCCCAGCAGCAGGTGCACCCGGACGCCTGGGCCCCTTGGAGGGTGGGAAAACGGGGATCCCCGGACGCCTGGGCCCCCAGAGGGCAGGAAAATGGGGATCCCCAGCCTGGGCCCCCTGGAGGGTGGGAAAATGGGGATCCCCGGACGCCTGGGCCCCCTGGGGGAGTGGGATCAGGGATCCTGGATGCCTGGGCCCCCCAGAGGGCAGGAAAATGGGGATCCCGGACACCTGGGCCCCATGGGGGGGGGTGGAAGAACAGGAATCCCCGGGACACCTGGGCCCCCGGGGGGCAGGATTGGGATCCCCGGATGCCTGGGCCCCCTGGGGGGCAGGAGAACAGGGACACCCGGACGCCTGGGCCCTGGCGTCGCCAGGCGGCCGCCCCGGGCTGGGGCGGGGCCCCCCCACCCCCCCCCCCGGACGCCTGGGCTCACCCGCCCCACGCCGGGGCCTCGCCTGTCCCGACAGGACCCGTGGGGTGGGGCGGGGTGGGAACCGCCCCGTCAGCAAAACAGGGCCCCCCCCCCCCCGGACGCCTGGGCCCCCTCCGGCGGGGGCGGGGGCGGGGCTCGGCGTGGGGGGGGGGAGGGGGCACCCCGGGGCGCTCGGTGCCCCGCTGACCTCGCCGGGGCCCAGGCGTCCGGGTGGGCCCTGTCCCCCCCCCCCCATCTCCTCCCATAATTCCCCCCCCCCTTGAGGAACCATTAACCCGTTAATTAATCAGGATTTTTAACGAGGAAACGAGCCCCCCCGGGGCGAGCGGGCCCGGACGCCTGGGCCCCAGGGAGGGGCTGGGGGGGGGAGGGTCGCCTCCCCTCCCCCCACCCCCCTCCTTGGGGTGCACCCGGTGGGGGAGGGGTGGCCCGGACGCCTGGGCCCACCGCGGTGTCGTCTCCCCTCCCCCGTGTCGTCTCCCCTCCCCCCCCACAGGGGGCCCAGGCGTCCGGGCTCGCTGCCCCTCCCTCACACCCCCTGCCCAAGATGGCGACCAGGAGGCACCGCCCTTCCCAATATGGCGGCGGGAAGGGGGGGCGGGGCCGCGCGACCTCCCCAACATGGCGGCGGGGGGGGGGGAAATCCCAGCGGGGAAGGGGCGGCGCTTATCGACCTCCCCAACATGGCGGCGGGGAAAAGGCGGGAGGGAGCGGCGCGACCTTCTCAACATGGCGCCGGCGGTTGTTACGGCGGGGCGGGGCGGCGCGCATGCTCATTGTGCGGGCGGGCAGCGCGCAGGCGCCGGCCCCGCCCCTTCCTGCCCGGGGGCCGCCGCGGCGCAGCCTGGGATCGTGGCGGACTCGGCGGCGGTGTCGGAGCGCGGCGGCGACCGGCGGCGGCGGCGATGGTGAGTGACCCCCCCACATCCGCCGCCCCCCCCCGGCTTTAAACCCCCCCCCCCGGGACACGCTGAGGGGGCGGGGAGGGGAGAAAGGGAAGCGGTGAAGGGGGGGGGGGGGGGTCGCACCGGGCCCCGCCGCCCCCGCACGAACCGGCACCACCGCCGCCGCCGCCACCCGCCTTTTATACCCCCCCGCCGGCCCCGCCCCCCGCCGGCCAGGCCCCGCCCCTTCCCCTCGGGGCGGGGGCGGGGGAAGCCACGCCCCCGGATCTAGCCACGCCCCTGAGAGGGGACTCTGATAAACCCCGCCCCCGCGTCTAGCCACGCCCCCAGGGGGCCCTTCTCCCCATTGACACCCCCCCCCCCTTCCATTGCGGGCCCAGGCGTCCGGGAGGAGGTGGGGGGGGTGTCACCCAGCCCCCCCTCCCCCACCCCACGAGGGGCCCAGGCGTCCGGCCCCCCTGCCCACGCCCCCCTCCCTTCCTTCCTCCCTCCCCCCCCCCCCCCAGGACGTCTTCCTCATGATCCGGCGTCACAAGACGACCATCTTCACCGACGCCAAGGAGTCGAGCACCGTCTACGAGCTCAAGCGCATCGTCGAGGGCATCCTCAAGCGGCCCCCCGAGGAGCAGCGCCTCTACAAGGTGGGGCTGGGGTGGGGGGGGCGCCGTGGGGCTGCCTGGGGTCTCTATGGGTCTGCCTGGAGTCCCTATGGGGCTGTGGGGGGTCTCTATGGGTCTGTCAGGGGTCCCTATGGGTCTCTCTAGGGTCCCTATGGGGCAGGGGGGACTCCTATGGTTCTGTCTAGAGTCCCTATGGGGCTGCTATGGGGCTGTGGGGGGTCTCTATGGGGCTGTCAGGGGGCCCTGTGGGTCTCTAGGGTTTCTATGGGGCTGGGGGGGGTCTCATAGGGCTGCCTGGAGTCCTTATGGGGCTGCCTGGGGTCCCTATGGAGCTGTGTGGGGTCCCTATGGGTCTCTCTAGGGTTTCTATGGGGCAGGGGGGGCCCCTATGGGTCTGTCTAGAGTCCCCATGGGGCTGCTATGGGGCTGTGGGGGGGTCTCTATGGGGCTGTCAGGAGTCCCTATGGATCTCTCTAGGGTTTCTATGGGGCTGGGTGGGCCCTGTGGGGCTGGGGGGGTCTCTATGGGGCTGTCTGAAGTTCCTGTGGGGCTGTGGGGGGTCTCTATGGGGCTGTCAGGGGGCCCTGTGGGTCTCTAGGGTTTCTGTGGGGCTGGGGGGGGGTCCCATAGGGCTGCCTGGGGTCCCTATGGGTCTCTCTAGGGTCCCTATGGGGCAGGGGGGGCCTCTATGGGGCTGCTATGGGGCTGTGTGGGGCCCCTATGGGGCAGAAGGAACCCCTACGGGGTCCCCATGGGCTTCTTTAGGGCTTTTATGGGGCAGGGGTGTCCCTAGGGGGCTGTGGGGGGGGCTCCTATGGGGCAGGGGCTGGGCCCGGGATCCCTGTGGGGCCGCCGTGGGGCTGACGCCGCCCCCCCCCCCCCCCAGGACGACCAGCTGCTGGACGACGCCAAGACCTTGGGCGACTGCGGCTTCACCAGCCAGACGGCTCGGCCCCAGGCGCCCGCCACCGTGGGGCTGGCCCTGCGCGCCGCCGGTGGGTCCTGCCCCATAGCGGGGGGTTATGGGGCTGGGGGGGGGGCCGTGGGGCTGGCCCTGCGCGCCGCCGGTGGGTCCTGCTCCATAGCGGGGGGGTTATGGGGCTGGGGGGGGGGGGGGGCCGTGGGGCTGGCCCTGCGCGCCGCCGGTGGGTCCTGCCCCATAGCGGGGGGGTTATGGGGCTGGGGGGGGGGGGCCGTGGGGCCGGCCCTGTGCGCCGCCGGTGGGTCCTGCCCCATAGCGGGGGGGTTATGGGGCCGTGGGGGCCGGCCCTGCGCGCCACCGGTGGGTCCTGCCCCATAGCGGGGGGTTATGGGGCTGGGGGGGGGGGGCCGTGGGGCTGGCCCTGCGCGCCACCGGTGGGTCCTGCCCCATAGCGGGGGGGTTATGGGGCTGGAGGGGGAAGCCGTGGGGCCGGCCCTGCGTGCCGCCGGTGGGTCCTGCCCCATAGCAAGGAGGTTATGGGGCTGGGGGGGGGGCCGTGGGGCTGGCCCTGCGTGCCGCCGGTGGGTCCTGCCCCATAGCGAGGGGTTATGGGGCTGGGGGGCTGGCCCTGCGCGCCGCCGGTGGGTCCTGCCCCATAGCGGGGGTTTATGGGGCTGGGGGGGGGGGCCGTGGGGCTGGCCCTGCGCGCCGCCGGTGGGTCCTGCCCCATAGCGGGGGGGTTATGGGGCTGGGGGGGGGGGGCTGGGGGGCTGGGCCTGCCCCATAGCAGAGGGTTATGGGGCTGGGGGGAGGCCATGGGGCTGGCCCTGCGCGCCACCGGTGGGGTCCTGCCCCATAGCGGGGGGGGTTATGGGGCTGGGGGGGGGAAGCCGTGGGGCCGCCCTGCCCCATAGCGGGGGGTTGTGGGGCTGCAGCACCCCCCTGCCCCATAGCGGGAGCCATTTTGCCCCCCCAAAATCCATCACTCCAAAGCGAAAGTTCCTTCCTGAAGAGAGAGAATTTATTGCCTGATTTGAAGCCATTTTGGGGCAATTTGGGGTCATTTTGGGGCACTTCCGGCTCCCGAGCAGGAATTTAGGCGTCCAGGGGGTGTCAAGGGCTGATTTTTGGGGTGATTTTGGGCTGATTCGGGTCTCGGGGGGGGGGGGGGGGGCAGACGAGGCCTTCAAGGCGCCGCACGCAGCTGCTCCCTGGCGCTGCGTTTTGGGGGGGGGGGGGGGCGCGGTTGGGGGGGCTGCTTGGGGGGGGGTTGGGGGGGCTGTTCGGGGCGGGGGGTGTCGGGGGGCGCCGGGGGCTGATTTTTGGGGTGAATTTGGGCTGATCCGGGTCACCCGGGGGGGGGGGGCGCAGACGAGGCCTTCGAGGCGCTGCGCATCGACGCCTTCTCCAGCCCCCCGGAGCTGCCCGACGTCATGAAGCCGCAGGACTCGAGCGGCGGCGCCAACGAGCAGCCGGTGCAGTGAGCGCACGCGTGTGCTGCCGCCCCCCCCCCTTCCCCCCTCCCCCGCCCCCCCCGGCACACGCGTGTGCTGCCCCCTGGAACACGCGTGTGCGGGCGGCTCCCCCCCCCCCAATGTGCAGGCCGGCGCCAATAAACCCCTCCTCCCCCCACACACACGTGGCTCCGCCTCCTCTTTGCGGGGGGGTTGCGTGTGCGAGGCGTGTGCTAAGCGTGTGCGAGGCGCGTGCTAAGTGCGAGGTGTCTGAGATGTGTGCTAAGCGTGTGTGAGGCGTGTACTAAGCGTGTGAGGCATGTACTGAGCATATGTGAGATGTTTGAGGCATGTGCTAAGCGTGTGCGAAGCGTGAGGCATGTGCTAAGCATGTGTGAGGCGTGTGCTAGGCATGTGCATGCGCTAAGCATGTGAAGTATGTGCTAAGCATGTGCGAGGCATGTGCTAAACATGTGCAAGGGGTGTGCTAAGTGCAAGGTGTCTGCGTGCTAAGCATGTGTGAGGCATGTGCTAAGCATGTGTGGCATGTGCGGCATGTGCTAAGCATGTGCGAGGCATGTGCGAGGCATGTGCTAAGCATGTGCGGCATGTGCTAAGCGTGTGCAAGGTATGTGAAGCATGTGCTATAAGCGTGTGCAAGGTATGTGAAGCATGTGCTAAGCGTGTGTGAGGCGTGTGTTAAGCATATGCAAAGTGCGAGGCGTGTGCTAGGCATGTGCAAGGCGTGTGCTAAGCGTGTATGAGGTGTCTGAGGCATGTGCTAAGTGTGTATGAGATATCAGGCATGCGCAAGACATGTACTAAGCATGTACGAGGTGTCTGAGGCATGTGCTAGGCATGTGCAAGGTGTCAGGCATGTGCTAGGTGTGTGCAAGGCGTGTGCTAAGCATGTCTTGCATCTGCGAGGCGTGTACTAAGTGTGTGCAAGGCGGGAGGCATGTGTCAGGCGTGTGCAAGCCATGTGGAAGGTGTGTGCTAAGCATGTGCTAAGCGTGTACGAGGTGCCAGGCATGTGCAAGGCATGTGCTAAGCATGTACGAGGTGTCTGAGGCATGTGCTAGGCGTGTGCAAGGTGTGTGCTAAGCATGTATGATATACAAGGCATGTACTAAGCATGTGTTGCATGTGCAAGGCATGTACTAAGCATGTGCAAGGTGGGAGGCATGTGTTAAGCGTGCGCAAGCCATGCAGGTGTGTGCTAAGCGTGTGCTAAGCGTACGCAAAGCATGAGGCGTGTGCGTGGCATGTGCGTGGCGTGTACTAAGCATGCGCGAGCCGTGTGGAAGGCGTGTGCATAGCATGTGCTGAATGCGCGCAAAGCGTGTGTGAGGTGGGATGTATGTGCTAAGCGTGTGCAAGGCGTGTGCTAAGCGTGAGGCATGTGCTGCGCATGGGCGAGGCGTGAGGCACGCGTGTGGCGTGTGCTAAGCGTGTGCTAAGCGTGTGCTAAGCGTGTGCGTGTCCCTTCCCCCCCCCCCCCCCCAGCGCGCCCTGGGTTCTCCCGCCTACCTGAAGGGCCCAGGCGTCCGGGGAGGGAGGGGGGCAGCGAGGTGCAGCCCGGCCCTACAAGTCATTTGGGGGGGGAACAACCCGGCCCCATAGCGCCCACCCGGGGGGGGGGGGATGTGTGGGTCACAGTGGGGTGCTGGGGGTCTCAATGGGGTCCCAGGGGACATGTGGGGCACTGGGGGGGGGGTCCCGTGGGGGATGTGGGGCCCAGTGGGGTCCCTTGGGGGCAGATGTGGGGCCCAGTGGGGTCCCAGGGGATGTGTGGGGCGCTGGGGGTCCCGATGGGGTCCCAAGGGGGCTGGGGGGTCCCGGGGGGGGGAACGTGTGGGTCGCAGTGGGGTCCCGGGGGGGGCTCCGTCGCTCCGTGTGGGTCCCGTGCAGCTCACGTGGGGTCCTGTGGTGCCTGGGGGTCGCAGTGGGGCGCTGGGGGTCCCAGGAGTCCCTTGGAAGGCAGTTGTGGGGCGCAGTGGGTCCCGGGGGGGTCCCAGGGGACATGTGGGGCCCAGTGGGGTCCCTTGGGGGATGGATGTGGGGCGCAGTGGGGTGCTGCGGGTCCCAGGGGTCCCATGGGGGGGGGTGGCAGTGGGTCGCAGGTGCCATAGGGTGCAGATGTGGGTCCCGTTGGAGGGGGCCCAGGGGACATGTGGGTCCCAGTAGGGTCTCATGGGGGCATGTGGGGCCCAGTGGGGTCCCTTGGGGGTGGTTGTGGGGTGCAGTGGGGCACAGTGGGGTCCCTCGGGGGGGGGGCCGATGTGGGTCCCAGGGGACGTGTGGGGCCCAGTGGGGTCCCTCGGGGGGCAGATGTGGGTCCCAGTGGGGTCCCAGGGGACATGTGGGTCACAGTGGGGTCCCTCGGGGGGCAGATGTGGGGCGCAGTGGGGTGCAGGGGTGCCCCGTGGGGGGTCCCGTGGGGGATGTGGGTCACAGAGGGGGTGACGAGGGTCCTGGGGGGACCATGTGGGTCTCAGTGGGGTCCCGGGGGACATGTGGGGTGCAGTGGGGTCCCATGGGGGTCGCAGTGGGGCTCCGTCACTCCGTGTGGGTCCCGCGCAGCTCACGTGGGGGTCGCAGTGGGGTCCTGTGGCGCCTGGGGGTCGCAGTGGGGTGCTGGGGGTCCCGGGGGTCCCATGGCGGGTGGGGGTCGCAGTGGGTCGCAGGTACCGTAGGGCGCAGATGTGGGTCCCATGGGGGGGGGGTCCCTTGGGAGGCAGTTGTGGGGCGCAGTGGGTCCCGGGGGGGTCCCAGGGGACATGTGGGTCCCAGTGGGGTCCCTGGGGGGATGGATGTGGGTCCCAGTGGGGTGCTGGGGGTCCCAGTGGGTCCCAGTGGGGCGTTGGGGGTCCCAGGGGGGTCCCGGGGGGGGACGTGTGGGTCCCATGGGGGTCGCAGTGGGGCTCCGTCGCTCCGTGGGGGTCCCGCGCAGCTCACGTGGGGGTCGCAGTGGGTCCTGCAGTGCCGGGGGGGGGGGGGGGTCACACTGGGGTCCTATGGCAGCTGTGGGGCGCAGTGGGGCGCTGGGGGTCCCGTGGGGGCTGGGGGTCACGGTGGGGTGACGAGGGTCCCAGGGGGGCCGTGGGTCGCAGTGGGGTCCCAGGGACTCACGTGGGGTCGCAGTGGGGCACTGGGGGGGGGGTCCCAGTGGGACATGTGGGTCCCAGGGGAGTCCTGGGGGGGGGGGGATGTGGGTCACAGGTGCCACAGGGTGCAGATGCGGGTCCCAATGGGGTCCCTTGGGGGGCTGGATGTGGGGCACAGGGGGGTGCTGGGGGTCCCAGTGGGGTCCCAGGGGCTCACGTGGGGTCGCAGTGGGGCGCTGGGGGTCGCAGTGGGGCACGGGGGGGAGGTCCCAGTAGGGTCTCATGGGGGGATGTGGGGCCCAAGAGGGTCTCAGGAGATATGTGGGGCCCAGTGGGGTCCCGTGGGGGGCAGAGGTGGGGTGGAGAGTGGTCCCATGGGGGTCCCGAGGCAGATGTGGGGCGCAGGGGGGGGGGTCCCAGGGGGATGTGGGTCCCAGTGGGGTCCCTCGAGGGGCAGCCGTGGGTCTGAGTGGGGCCCATGAGGGTCCCGGGGCAGATGTGGGTCCCAGTGGGGTCCCGTGGGGGGCAGACGTGAGTCACAGTGGGGCCCAGAAGACATGTGGGGCACAGTGGGGTCCCTCAGGGGGGCGGATGTGGGTCCCAGGGAACGTGTGGGTCCCAGTGGGGTCTCCCGGGGGGCAGATGTGGGGCGCAGTGGGGTGCAGGGGTGTCCCGTGGGGGTCCCGTGGGGGTGGTGGGTCACAGGGGGGTGACGAGGGTCCTGGGGACCATGTGGGTCCCAGTGGGGTCTCAGGGGACATGTGGGTCCCAGGGGGGACGTGTGGGTCCCAGTGGGGGTCCCGGGGGGGCTCCGTCGCTCCGTGTGGGTCCCGTGCAGCTCACGTGGGGGTCGCAGCGGGGTCCTGGGGGTCCTGTGGCGCCTGGGGGTCGCAGTGGGTCGCAGGTGCCATAGGGCGCAGATGTGGGTCCCAGTGGGGCATGTGGGGCCCAAGAGGGTCTTATGGGGGGATGTGGGTCGCAGTGGGGTCCCTTGGGGGGTGGATGTGGGGCGCAGTGGGGTCCCATGGGGGTCCCGGGGGGATGTGGGTCACAGTGGGATCCCTTGGGGGCGGATGTGGGGCCCAGTGGGGTCCTTTGGGGGGCAGATGTGGGGCGCAGTGGGGCCCAGGGGGGGGTCCCAGTGGGGTCCCGTGGGGGGCAGCTGTGGGTCCGAGTGGGGCACAGGGGGGTCCCAGGGCAGATGTGGGTCCCAGTGGGGTCCCTCAGGGGAGCAGATGTGGGGCGAAGTGGGGCCCATGGGGGTCCCGGGGCAGATATGGGGCACGGGGGGGGGGTCCCAGGGGGATGTGGGTCCCAGTGGGGTCCCGTGGGGGGCAGATGTGGGTCACAGTGGGGCCCAGGGGGGGTGGTTCCCTCCCCCCCCCGAGTCCCACCTGAAGCCCCCCAGGGAGTGACATGTGCCTGCCCTGGCCCCGCCCCCTCCCACAGGCCCCGCCCCCTCCCTGCAGGCCCCGCCCCCACCCACAGGTCCCACCCTCCTGCATGCCCCACCCGCTCCCTGCAGGCCCCGCCCCCTCCTGCAGGCCCTGCCCTCTCCCACAGGCCCCACCCCCATGCCGCGGGACACGCCCCCTCCCACAGGCCCCCACCCCTCCCTGCAGACCCCACCCCCCCCATGCCGCGGGCCACGCCCCCTCCCGCAGACCCCGCCCCTCAGAGACCACGCCCTCGCCATTGGGCCTTTTTGCCTTTTATGTGTAAAACGCACAGAAAAGAGGGTGGGACCGGGGGGAAGGGGTGGGGCCAGGAGGGAGGGGGCGGGGCCAGGAGGGAGGGGCGGGGCCTGGAGGAGGGAGGGGGCGGGGCCCGGCTCCTGGGAGCTGCAAGAGAAGAGAGCAGGGGGGCGGGGTGAGGGGCGGCGGCGGCGGCTGGGGGGGGAGGGGGGAGGCGGGCGCTGCCCCACGGCGCTGCCCCACGGCGCTGCCCCACAACCTACCGCCAGGCCGGACGCCCCGGGCACCGGTGGATCCTCGGCGCTTGGGCGGCCGCCTGCGGGGACAGGGGTCAGCGGCGCCCCACGGCGGGGCCATGGCTGCCCCACGGCGCTGTCATTGCTGCCCCACGGCACCGCCGCTGCTGCCCCACGGCGCTGTCATTGCTGCCCCACGGCGCCGCCGCTGCTGCCCCACGGCAGCGGAGGGCACGGGATGGCGGCTGCCCCACGGCGGTGGCATAGCGCCCGTTTGGCGGTGGCTCTGCCCCACGGCGTCGGTTCTGCCCCCCGGCGACCGCCGCAGCCCCCCGGTACACCCTGCCGAGTTGCTGCCAGCCCCACAGCTACAGCCCGCTCCTACAGCCTACAGCCCCACAGCTACACCCGTAGCCCCACGCCTATACCCCGCATCTGGCTATACAGCTACACCCCACAACCAGCCCCACAGCTACACCCACAGCAACACTGCCAGTCCCACACCTACACCCCACAGCCCCACCTACAACCCGCAGCCAGCCCCACAGCTACACCCCACAGCCCACCTACCCCCAGCATCCAGCCATGCAGCTACACCCAACCCCATAACTACACCCCACAGCCAGCCCCACACCTACACCCCACACCTACACCTGCAGCCCCACAGCCAGCACTGCACCTACACCCCCCAGCCCCACAGCTACACCCAACCCCACAGCTACAGCCCACTGCCAGCCCCATATCTACACCCCATGCTTACACCCCACAGCCCCACATGCCCACACCTACGCTCCACAGGCAGCCCCACAGCTACACCCCAGACAACCCCACAGCCCCAAACACCCCCCAACCCCACTGCCGGCCCTGTACCTACACCCCACAGCCCCACACCTACACCCTATAGCCAGCCCCACAACCCCAAACACCCCACAGCCCCACTGCCAGCCCCACACCTACACTAACAGCCCCACAGCTACCCCCCACAGCCCCACACCTACACCCCACAGCCAGCCCCCCAGCTGCCCCACCCCAGTGGGGCGACCCCCAACGTGCCCCCCCTGGGTCCCCCCACTCCCTCTAATGCCCACAGCCCCCACGCGCCCCACTGATTGCCCCCGGCCTGCCCCACGGCGGCCCCCCAACACACCCGGAGCCGCCCCACGGCAGACCCCACACTCGCCTGCCCCACGGCCCCCAGCCAACTGCCCCCCCCAGCCCACGCGCTTGCCCCACGGCAGCTGCGAAACCGCCCAACGCCTGCCCCACGGCCCCCACTGATCTGCCCCACAGCTGCCCCCCAACCACCGTGACAGCTGCCCCAGGGCCCCCGCTCAACTGCCCCCCAACGCCTGCCCCACGGCCCCTACTGATCTGCCCCACACCTGCCCCACGGCAACTGCTCAACTGCCCCCCAGCGTCTGCCCCACGGCAACTGCAAAACCGCCCCACCCAACACAACACCCGCCCCACAGATCTGCCCCCAAGCAAACGTGTCTGCCCCATGGCCGTGAGCTGCCCCCCAGCGTCTGCCCCACGGCGGCCGCTCGTTCGCCCCCAACCAACGCAACTCCCGCCCCACAGCGAGTGCTCGACCACCCCCCAACTCCTGCCCCACGGTGACCGCGAAACCACCCCGAACCAAGGCACCGTCTGCCCCACGGCCCCCGCTCAACTGCCCCCCAACACCCACCCCACGGCAGCCGCAAAACCACCCCGAACCGAGGCACCGTCTGCCCCACGGCCCCCGCTCAACCGGCCCCCAAAACCTGCCCCACAGCGGCCACGAAACCACCCCCAACCAGGGCAATTCCTGCCCCATGGCCCCCACTCAACTGCCCCACAACACCTGCCCCATGGCAGCCATGAAACCACCCCGAACCGAGGCACTGTCTGCCCCACGGTCCCTGCTCAACTGCCCCCCAACTCCTGCCCCACGGTGACCACGAAACCACCCCGAACTGAGGCACCGTCTGCCCCACGGCCCCCACTCAACCCCCCCCCCAACACCCGCCCCACGGTGACCATTCAACCACCCCCGACCGACACATCACCCGCCCCATGGCAGCCGCGAAACCACCCCCCAACAAAGGCCAACTCCTGCCCCGCGGCGACCGCACAACCGCCCCACGGCCAGCGCCGCGGGGCCGCCTCCCGCCTCCCCGAGCCCGTCCGTCCGTCCGTCCATCCGCCGGCGGGAGGAAGGGGGGGAGGCGCTGCTCACCTGCGGCGGTGCCGGCGGCCATCGCGGCCCCACGGAGGGGAGGGGGGGGAAACGTCGCTCCGGAAGGGGGGGCGGCGGGACCTGCCAGGGAGGAGCAGCGGCAGCAGGAGGAAGAGGAGGAGGAGGAGGGAGGCCGGGAAGAAGGCCCAGGCGTCCCCCGTCCCCGTCCCCCCCCCCCGCTCAGGGCGTCGGCGTCACCCAGTTGCCCCAGCTGACGCCGGTGGCAGCGGCGGGGGCGGCGGCGGCCGCCGAGGCCCAGGCGTCCTGGGAGGCGTCGCCCCAGGCGCCATATTGGGCGCCGTACTGGGAGCCGTCGGCGCCGTACTGGGCTCCGTACTGGGAGGCGGCGGCGCCGTACTGGGCGCCGTACTGGGCGCCGTACTGGGAGGCGTCGGCGGCCCCCGAGGCCAGGCCGTACTGGGAGGCGTCGGCGGCGTACTGGGAAGCGCCGGCGGCGTACTGGGAGGCGCCGGCGCCGTACTGGGAGGCGCCCGCCGCCGCCCCGTACTGCCCGGCGGCCATTTGGGCGCCGCCGTACTGGGAAGCGGCGCCGGCGCCCGACGCCAGGCCGTACTGGGAGGCGGCGGCGCCGTACTGGGAGGCGGCGGCGGTGCCGTACTGGGCGCCGTACTGGGAGGCGGCGGCGTACTGGGAGGCGGCGGCGGCCATGTTGTTGGCGGCGTACTGGGAGGCGGCGGCGGCCATGTTGTTGCCGTACTGGGAAGCGCCGGCGGCCATGTTGTTGGCGTACTGGGAGGCGCCGGCGGCCATGTTGTTGCCATACTGGGTAGCGCCGGCGGCCATGTTGTTGGCGTACTGGGAGGCGCCGGCGGCCATGTTGTTGGCGTACTGGGAGGCGCCGGCGGCCATGTTGTTGGCGGCGGCGAGGCGGGAGGTGTTGGCCGCCGCCGCCATGGCGGGGGTCACGGCAAAGGGCGAGCGGGAGCCGCCGGTGCCCATGCTTCCCTGGAGCCGGTGGTAACAGGAACCCAAGCGACCGGAGCAACCCACGGCCACGTTCCCCTGGAGCCGGTGGATGCAGGAGCCCAGGCGTCCGGGGCACCCCAGCCCCACGCTGCCCTGCAGCCGGTGGATGCAGGAGCCCAGGCGTCCGGGGCACCCCATGGCCATGTTACCCTGGAGCCGATGGATACAGGGACCCAGGCGTCCGGCGGGGAAAGCGCTTCCGCCTCCGCTTCCGCTTCCTCCCCGGCCCGGCGTCGCGAGGAAAGGGGAGCTGGGCGTGCGGGCGAAGGCGCTGGCACTGCCCACGGCGCGGGCGGGCGAGGCGAGGAAAGGGGACCCAGGCGTCCGGGCGAAGGCGCCGCCGCCGCCCCCCGCGCCGCCCCGCAGCAGCGGGAAGGGGCCGCCGGGCAGACGGGGGGAAGCGCCGAGGCCTCGGCCCGGCGTCAACGAGAGCAGGGAGCCGGGCGTGCGGGGTGACGCTCGCACCACCCGCCCGGGTGTCAACGAGAGCAGGGAGCCGGGGGTGCGGGGTAACGCCCCGCCCGCTACCGCCGCCCCCCTGCCCGGCGTCAGCGAGAGCAGGGAGCCCGGTGTCCGGGGGACGCTAGCGGTGCCGGGAGTTCGGGGAGCGGCGGCGGCGGTGGTGGCGGTGGTGGCAGCCGCTGTCGGGGAGGGCCCGGGAGTCCGGGCGGCTCCGACGGCGGCGGTGGCGGCTCCGGGAGCTCGGGGAGCCGCCGTGACGCCGGGCGTTTGGGAAGAGCCGGGAGCCGGCGTGACGCCGGGTGTCTGGGAGGGGGCGGGAGCGGCGGTGGTGGCAGCGGGAGCCGCCGGGGGGGACCCTGCTGCGCCCCCACCCTCTTCCGCCGCCGCTGCCGGGGTCTCCCCGCCCGTTTCGGGAGCCGAGGGCCCAGGCGTCCGGGAGGGCTCCCCATCCGTGGGGGGAGCCGAGGCCTCAGGCGCCGGCAGAGGGGACCCGCCACCCCCCGCTTCCGAGGGAACCGGAGCCGCCACCGCCGCCGTGGGAACGGGAACAGGATCCCCCCCACCCACCTCGGAGCAGGGCCCAGGTGTCCGGGGAGAGGCGCCCGCCCCGGGAACCGAAGGAGAGGGCCCAGGTGTCCCGGGAGGCGCCGGGGAGCCCGGAGCGACAGCCGGGACGGTGGTGGCGGCGGCGGTGCCCTCTGCTGCCACCTCCTCCTCCCCCGCGGCGCAGGGAGCCGGGGGCCCCGGCGTCCGGGGCGTCCCGCCGACGCCGGTGCGGGGCTGGGGGGAGCCGCCGACGCCGGTGCGCGGCGAGGGGGAGCCCGGCGCGGGGGCCGAAGGCTCCGTGTACCGTGTGCGCTGGGGCGAGGCCTTCCGGGCGGCTGCCTTGGGGCCAGGGGCCGCCGAGGAGGAGGAGGAGCTGGAGGAGGAGGAGGAGGAGGACGACGAGGAGCTGGAGGAGGAGGAGGAGGAGGAGGACGACGAGGAGCTGGAGGAGGAGGACGAGGACGAGGACGAGGACGAGGAGGAGGAGGAGGACGAGGAGCTGCTGGAGCTGGAGCTGGAGCTGCGGGAGCGGCGCTTGCGGCGCGTCACGGCCAGGGCGCGACCCTCGCGGGCCTGCGCAGGCGGCGCCGGGCTGCCGGGCCTGCGGGGACAGCGAGCGGCGTCAGCGGGGGGGGGGGGGGACACGCGGGGGGGACCCTGGGGACGTGGGGCAGGGGGTGGCGCCCCGGGGGGGGACATGACCCAGGGGACTTGGGGTGCCAGGGGGTGACACCCGCAGGGGACGTGGGGCAGGGGGTGGCACCCCGGGGGGGGACCCAGGGGACAGGGCACACCAGGGGGTGACACCCCGCAGGGGACGTGGGGCAGGGGGTGGCACCCGCAGGGGAAGACGTGACCCAGCGGACATGGCGCCCTGGGCAGTGACACCCCCAGGGGATGTGGGGCCGGGGGGGGTGACACCCCAGGGGGGGTGACGATGACCCAAGGGACAGGACACCCCAGGGGGTGACACCTGCAGGGGACGTGGGGCAGGGGGTGACCCGGTGCCCCAGGGGACGTGGGGCACCAGGGGGTGACACCCCGGGGGGTGACGATGACCCAAGGGACAGGACACCCCAGGGGGTGACACTCGCAGGGGTCGTGGGGCAGGGGGGGTGACACCCCGGGGGGGGGACGATGACCCAAGAGACAGGACACCCCAGGGGGTGACACCCGCAGGGGACGTGGGGCGGGGGGGGTGACACTGCAGGGGGCGGAGGGGGGACCCAGGAGACGTTGCACGCCGGGGGTGACAACCCCGGGGGACATGGGGTGCCACAGGGTGACACCCCCAGGGGACGATGACCCAGGGGACAGGACGCACTGGGGATGACATCCGCAGGGAACGGGGGGCAGGGGGTGACACAGTGCCCCAGGGGACGTGGGGTGCCAGGGGGTGACACCTGGGGGGGGGGGGGGCACAACCCAGGGGACGTGGGATGCCAGGGGGTGACACCCACAGGGGACAATAACCCAGGGAACGTGGTGCTCCGGGGGGTGACAGCCCCAGGGGACGCGGGGTCACGGGGGGACGGGGTACCCCAGGGGTGACGCCCTAGGGGACACACAACAGCGTCACAGTCCCGCAGCGGGTGACGGCAAGGCAGGAGCGCAGCCCCGGCAGGGTGACGGCCCTGGGGTGACCCCAAGGGAGGACGACACCCCGAGGGGACCACGTGGGGTGACAACACCCTGGGGGGACGGAGCAGGGGGCACGGGGGTACCTGAGGGGTGACGCCATGGGCTGACAACACCCTGGGGTGACAGAGGCGGTGGCACAGGGGACATGGTGACACCATGGGGTGACACCACCCCGATGTGACCGAATGGGTGGCGCAGGGGGTACCCGGGGGGTGATGCCATGGGGTGACAACACCCCAGGGTGACCAAGGGGGCAGCACAGGAGACCCAGGACAGGTGACACCATGGGGTGACAACGCCCTGGGGTGACCAAGGGGGTGGCACGGGGTGACGCTGTGGGGCAACACCGCCCTGGGGGGGACAGAGGAGGTGGCACGGGGGGGACCCGGGGGGGTGACAACATCCCAGGGTGACCGAGGGGGTGACGCTGGGGGGTAACACCACCCTGGGGTGACAAAGGGGATGGTGCGGGGGGCCGTGGGGGGTGACGCCATGGGGTGACGCCACCCCGGGGTGCCCGAGGGGGTGGCACAGGGGGGTGACGCCAACCCGGGGGAACCCAGAGGGGGCGTGGGGGGCCCCAGGGGGTGACGCCGTGGGGTGACGCCGTGGGGTGACGCCACCCCAGGCGGGACGGGGGGGGGGACAGGGATGGGGACGGGGGGGCGCAAGGGCCCGCGGGGGGGGCAGGAACCTCACTCTCTCTGCGCCGCGTCGCCTTCGGGGGCCGGGGCGGCCGGCGAGGGGGGCCCCGACTCGGAGGAGCTGGAGCTGGAGTCCGAATCCGAGGAGGAGGAGGAGGAGGAGGAAGAGGATGATGATGAGGAGGAGGAGGACGAGGACGAAGAGCTCCGCTTCTCCTTGGGCGCGCGGGGCGGCTGGACGGCGGCAGCGGTGGCGGCAGCGGCAGCAGGACCCTCGGGGGCGGCCGCGGGCTCCATCTTGGCAGCTTCCGGGGGGCTGGACGAGGAGGAGGAGGAGGACGATGACGATGACGAAGAGGAAGAGGAGGAGGACGAGGATGAGCGGGGCTTCTCAGGCGCCGCGGCATCACGCAGGCCGCCCGTCTCCGGCGCCATCTTCTCCAGCACAGGGGGCGAGCGGGAGCGCCCACGGGCCGGCGAGGCCGAAGGCTGGGCCGCTCCGGGCTCTTCGGTGGGACAGGCGCCGGCGGGCGGCTCCGGGGCCCGGCTCAGGCGCGGCGGCTCGGCGGCCTCCGCCTGTGCCTCTTCCGGAGAGCAGGAGTGGCGCGGCTGTTGCGCAGGGCCGGGGGAGCCGGGCGGCGTGGGGACGGCAGGCGGCTCCACTTTCGTCTCGATGACAGGCGGCACCGCGGCGGCAGGCGACGGTGTCACGACAGGCGGCGGTGGCGGTGCCTTTGTCACTGCAACAGGGGCCGGTTTGGAGAGGCTCTGGCACGGCGGAGCGGCCGCCTGTGCCGTCGTGGCGGGGGTTGGTTTCGAGGGGCTCTGGGGCAGGGGGCTTCCCGACTTCACCTCGACGACGGGCGTTGGTTTCGAGGGGCTCTGCTGCGACGGGGTTCCTGGTTTCACCTCAGCAACAGGCGTCGCTTTCGGCAGGTTCTGCTGGGACGGTGTTGCCGCTTTCACCTCAGCAACCGGCATTGCCACTGGGATGCTCTGCTGTGACGGTGTTGCCAATCTAGGCTCAACAACAGGCATCGCCTTTGGGAGGCTCTGCTGTGATGGTGTTGCTGGTTTCACCTCGACAACAGGCATCGCTTTTGGGAGGTTCTGCTGTAACGGTGTTGGTGATTTCATCTCAACAACAGGCATCGCTTTCGGCAGACTCTGCTGTGACGATGTTGCTGGTTTCACCTCGACAACAGGCATTGCCTTTGGGAGGTTCGGCTGTGACGGTGTTGCCAATCTAGGCTCAACAACAGGCATTGCTTTGGGCAGACTCGGCTGTGACAGTGTTGCCAATCTTGCATCAACAACAGGCATCGCCTTTGGCAGGCTCTGCTGTGACGGTGTTGCCAATCTAGGCCCAACAACAGGCATCGCTTTTGGGAGGGTCTGCTGTGACAGTGTTGCCAATCTAGGCTCAACAACAGGCATTGCTTTGGGCAGACTCTGCTGTGATGGTGTTGCTGATTTCACATCAACAACAGGCATTGCTTTTGGCAGACTCGGCTGTGACGGTGTTGCCGGTTTCGCCTCAACAGGCATCGCCTTTGGGAGATTCTGCTGTGACGGTGTTGCCGATTTTACCTCAACAGGCATCGCCTTTGGTGGACTTGGCTGTGACGGTGTTGGTGATTTCACCTCGACAACAGGCATTGCCTTTGGGAGGTTCTGCTGTGATGGTGTTGCTGATTTCACCTCAACAACAGGCATTGCCTTTGGGAGGCTCTGCTGTGATGGTGTTGCCAATCTAGGCTCAACAACAGGCATCGCCTTTGGGAGGCTCTGCTGTGACGGTGTTGGCGATTTTACCTCGACAACAGGCATTGCTTTCGGCAGACTCGGCTGGGACGGTGTTGGTGATTTCACCTCGACAACAGGCATTGCCTTTGGGAGGTTTTGCTGTGATGGTGTTGCTGATTTCACCTCAACAACAGGCATCGCCTTTGGGAGGTTCTGCTGTGACAGTGTTGCCAATCTAGGCTCAACAACAGGCATCGCCTTTGGCAGGCTCGGCTGTGATGGTGTTGCCAATCTAGGCTCAACAACAGGCATTGCTTTGGGCAGACTCGGCTGTGACGGTGTTGGTGATTTCACCTCAACAACAGGCATCGCCTTTGGGAGTTCTGCTGTGACGGGGCTCCCAATTTCACCTCAACAACAGGCATTGCCTTTGGGAGGCTCTGCTGCGACGGTGTTGCCGATTTCAAGTCAACAACAGGCATCGCTTTAGGCAGACTCGGCTGGGATGGTGTTGCCAATCTAGGCTCAACAACAGGCATTGCTTTGGGCAGACTAGGCTGTGATGGTGTTGCCAATCTAGGCTCAACAACAGGCATTGCCTTTGGGGAGGCTCTGCTGTGACGGTGTTGGTGATTTTGCCTCAACAACAGGCATCGCCTTTGGCAGACTCGGCTGTGACGGTGTTGGCGATTTCGTCTCAACAACTGGCATCGCCTTTGGGAGGTTCTGCTGTGACGGTGCTGCCGGTTTCACCTCAACAACAGGCATTGCTTTCGGCAGGCTCTGCGGCGATGGTGTTGCTGGTTTCACTTCAACAACAGGCATCGCCTTTGGGAGATTCTGCTCTGACGGTGTTGCCGGTTTCACCTCAACAACAGGCATCGCCTTTGGGAGGCTCTGCTGTGATGGTGTTGCCGGTTTCACCTCAACAACAGGCATCGCCTTTGGGAGGTTCTGCTGTGATGGTGTTGCTGGTTTCACCTCAACAACAGGCATCGCCTTTGGGAGGTTCTGCTGTGATGGTGTTGGCGATTTCACCTCAACAACAGGCATTGCTTTCGGCAGACTCGGCTGGGACGGTGTTGGCGGATTTCACCTCGACAACAGGCATCGCCTTTGGAGGCTCTGCTGTGACGGTGTTGCCAATCTAGGCTCAACAACAGGCATTGCCTTCGGGAGGTTCTGCTGTGATGGTGTTGCCAATCTTGCATCAACAACAGGCATGGCTTTTGGCAGACTCGGCTGTGACGGTGTTGCCAATCTAGGCTCAACAACAGGCATTGCCTTTGGGAGGCTCTGCTGTGACGGTGTTGGCGATTTCACCTCGACAACGGGCATTGCTTTTGGCAGACTCGGCTGTGACGGTGTTGCCAATCTAGGCTCAACAACAGGCATCGCCTTTGGGAGGCTCTGCTGTGACGGTGTTGCTGATTTCAAGTTAACAACAGGCATTGCCTTCGGGAGGCTCTGCTGTGACAGCGCTGCCAACCTCGCATCAACAACAGGCATTGCCTTCGGGAGGCTCTGCTGTGACGCTGTTGCCAACCTCGCATCAACAACAGGCATTGCCTTCGGGAGGCTCTGCTGTGACGTTGTTGCCAACCTCGCATCAACAACAGGCATCGCCTTTGGGAGGCTCTGCTGTGACAGCGCTATCAGCCTTGCATCAACAACAGGCATCGCCTTTGGGAGGCTCTGCTGTGACACTGCTGCCAACCGCGCATCAACAACAGGCATCGGCTTTGAGAAGCTCTGCTGTGACAGCGCTATCAGTCTTGCATCAACAGACATCCCCTTCGGGAAGCTCTGGTGCGACGGTGTTGCCGATTTCACCTCGGCAACGGGTGTCGATTTCGACAGGCTCTGCTGCGAGGCGCTTCCCGCTCTCGCCTCCGCAGCGGGTGTCGATTTGGAAAAGCTCTGCTGCGACGGGGTTCCCGCTTTCGCCTCCGCCGCAGGTGTCGTTTTCGAGGCGCTCTGCGACGGCGTTCCCGCTTTCGCGTCCGCCGCTTTCGAGGCGCCCGGCTGCGGCGGCGTTTCCGGCTGCGCCGGGGCGATGGGCACCCACTTGGGGCCGCCGGGCGTCGTCGCCGCGTTCGCCTCGGCGCCGGGCGCCGCTTTCACGCCGGGCGGCGGATCCGGCTGCGCCATGCCGATGGGCACCCACTTGGGGCGGGCGGGGGGCGGCGGCGGGGCGGCTTCGGCAGGGGTCTCGGCCGCCGGGGTGGTCTCGGCGGCGGGCGGGGAGCGGCGCGGCGAGGCGGCAGCGGCGGGTGGCGAGGCGGAGCGGGAGCGGCTGCGGCGGGCGGGCGGGCTGCGCGACTTGGCGCGGCGCTCGGGCGGCGAGCGGGAGCGGCGGGCGCGGCGGGGCGCCGGCGAGCGGGAGCTCCGCCTCTTGGCGGCGGGCGAGGCGGTGGAGCTGCGGCGGCGGCGGCGGCGAGCCGCCGGCGTGCGGGAGCGGCTGCGCCGGGGCGAGGCCCGTGCCTTCTTCTTGGGGCGGGGCGAGGAGGCGGAGCGGCTGCGGCGCCCCGCCCCCCGGCGGCCCCTGCCGTCGGCGGAGGAGTCGGAGCGGCTGCGGCGTCCCGCCCCCCACGCCCGCCGCCGCCGGTCCGGGGAGGAGAGGGAGCGGGAGCGGCGGGCGGGCGAGGAGCCGGAGCGGCCCCGGCGCCGGGGGGTGCGGGAGCGGGAACGGCGCCGGGGGGTGCGGGAGCGGCGGCGGGCGGTGCTGCGGGAACGGCGCCGGGCGGGGCTGCGGGAACGGGAGCGGCGCCGGGCGGGGCTGCGGGAACGACCCCAGCGCCAAGCCCGGCTCCGGGGCGAGCGGGAACGGGAGCGAGCCCAGCGCTGGGGGGTGCGGGAACGGGCGCGGCGGGCGGGCGGCGTCCGGGATTTGCCCCAGCGGGCGGGGCTGCGGGAAGGCGAGCGGCCCCCCCAGCGCTGGGGGCTGCGCGACTGGGGGCGCCACAGCGGGGTGCGGGAGCGGGAGCGGCCCCGGCGCTGCGGGGTGCGGGAGCGGGACCAGGCGCTGCGCCGGGCGGGGCTGCGGGAGCGGCGCCGGGCGGGGCTGCGGGAACGGCGCCGGGCGGGGCTGCGGGAACGGGAGGAGCGGGCCCGGCGCCCCGCCGGGGGGCTGCGGGAGCGGGAGGAGCGCGAGCGCTTGCCGCCCCCCCGCGCCCTCGACGACTTGGCCGGGCTGGCGGAGCGGCGGGCCGAGGATGTCGGCTTGGCGGCCGCTTTGGCGGGACGCGGCAGCGGCGGCGGCTCCGGAGATGAGCTGGAGCGGTCGCGGCGCGGTGTTGTCGCCGCCGCCGCCGCCTTGGTCGGCTGTTCCTGCCCGCCCGGGGCAGGTTTCGGGGGCGGCGGCGAGGGGGAGGAGGAGGAAGAGCGGGCGCCGCTGTCCGAGGCGGAGCGGGAGCGGCGGGCGGCGGCGGCGGGGGGCGAGGCGGCCTCGGCGGGCGGCGGGGAGGCCGCGGGGGGGCCCTGCGGCGGCAGCACCGGGCCGGCGGGGGAGGCGGCGCGGGGCGAGGAGGCCTCGGCAGGCGATGGCGGCGCCGCCGCCGTTGCCGCCGCCGCGGCGGGCGTCACGGGCGGCTCCGGTTCGGGCTCCGGGCGCTCGGTGGCCGGGGGCGACGGCGAGCGGGTTCGGGGCTCCGGTTGTTTCTGCGGGGGTGGGGAAAGGGGACGGGGGAGGGGGGGCACGGCGTGAGGTGACGGGTAGGTGCTGAAGGGGGGGGCCCCCCCCTCGCCCCCGCGGACCCCCGGCGTCCGGGCTCACCTCCGGCTCGTCGCTGCCGGCGGCAGGGCCCGGCGGCGGTGCCGGGGCCGGGGCCGGCGCCGGCTCCTTCTCGGGAGGCGCCTTGGGGCCGCTCTCGGCTCTCTGCTGCGGGGGGGTCTCGCTGCGCTGGGGCTGGGGCGGGGCCTTCGGGGCCGTGGCGCTGCGGGACCTGCGGGGGACGGGGGTGAGGCCGGGGGGGGCGGGCGGGGGCGGTTTTTTCGGGGGGGGGGGGGGGGGTGTGCGCGGTGTGGGGCGCCCCACTCACCTGCTGCGGGAGGAGCCGGAGGAGGAGGAGGAGGCGGCGGGCGAGGAAGAGCGCTCGCGGCGGCTCTTCTGCGACGTCGACTCGCTGGTGGATCTGGGGAGAGAGAGGGGGTGAGTTGGGGGGCGACTTGGGGGATGGGCGGAGCCTGGGGGGCGGAGCCTGTTGGGGGTGGGGGGCCGCATCCTGCCGGGGCGCTGAGCCCCCGCTCACCTCTTGCGCTTCTTCTCTTTGGACTTGTGTTTGCTCTTGGGGCTCGGAGACCTGGGGGGGGGGGGAGAGAGGAAGGCCGTGAGCGAGGCTGCCCCACACGCGGCTGCCCCACGCATCCCCCCCCCCCACTGCCCCACATATCCGCTCCCCCCCTTACCGGTGCTTCCGCTTCTTGGACTCCGATTCAGACCTGCAGGAAGGGAAGGAGCAGTTGGGGGGGGGGGTCAGTGTGGGGCTGCCCCACATTTCCCCCCCCACAGCGGCGGCTGCCCCACATTTCCCCCCCCCTCCCCACGGCGGCAGCCATTTACCTGTGCTTCTTCTTCTTGGAGCTCTTCTTCCGCTCACGCCGCGAGGGCGAGCGGCTCTCCGACCTGCGGGCGTGACCAAAACCGGGCGATTTAGCCCCAATCCAGGCTGCTCCTGCTCCCCACAGGGGGGGAGGGCCCAGGCATCCGGGCAGAAGGGGCCCAGGCGTCCGGGCGCTACCCACCTTCCTCTGTCTTTCTTCTTTTTCTTTTTCTTTTGCTTGGGCGACGGCGATCTGGAGCTGCTCGACTCGCGCGCGAGGCTGGGGAAGAGCGAGAGGGCTCAGCAGAGCCGCCCGGGTCCCCCCCCCCACACCCACGCGCCCCCCACGCGCCCCACGGCGCCCTACCTGAAGGCCTTGGGCGGGTCGGGGGGCCGGGGGGGCGGCGGCGGGGGCGGCGGGAGCCTCCTTGGCCCGCCGGTTGGGGTCGAAGGAGCTGCCGTCCACGTAGCTCTCGCTGATGCCGAAGGCGGCCCGCAGGCGCTCGTTCTTCTTCTCGTTGGCCTCGGCCAGCTGGTGGGTCTCCGTCACCCTGCGCGGGATGGGGGGGGAGGGGCGTTAGGGGTGTGGGGGGTGGGATTGGGGGGTGGGGGGGATGAGGGGGGCGACCCCCCTCTTTACTCACGCGGGCTTGTGCTCGGGCTGCTCGCCCTCCTTGCCCGGCGCTATGTCCTTCTCCAGCAGCATCAGGCGGAAAGTGGCCACTTTCTCCTGGATCTCGCCCTCGGCGTACCTGCGAGGCGACGCCGACGGCGTGAGGGGCGCTGGGGGACGGGGACGCCGGGGGGGGGAGGGGGACCCAGGCATCCGGGCGGCTTACCCTTGCTCCTCCATGAGCTCGGAGAGCTCGAGGCATTTCAGCTCCACCTTGCGCTTGCGCTCGTGGTCCAGGATGTCCTGGTTGGGTTTCTTCACCAGGCTCGACTCCAGCTTGCGCAGGTCCTCCTCCGACTTGTAGTCCGCCCGCTCCTTCTTGTGGCGCAGGGCCGAGAGGTTGCGCTGCACGTAGCCGTTGGTGCCGCTCCCCCGGGGCGTCGGCAGCCCTATCCCATTGTACATGGCGACGGAGGCTGCCAAGGCCTGCGGTGGTGGTGGGGGGGGGGGAGGCCCTGCCGTCAGGGACCCCCGGCGGCCGGGCCCACCCCCCCCCACAACACCCCCCACGACACCCCCCACCTCACTGTGCCTCCCCCTTGCTGCCCCAAATCTTGTCACCCCCGTGGGTGGCCCCGACACCCCCCCCCCCCCCGCCACCACCACCCCGGGCTGCCTCTTTCCTTGGAGCTTCCGGCCAAAGTTTCCTCAAAAACTAAAACCTGTTTTTATTTTTTTTTCTTTTTTTCCCCTCAAGCTTTTCCCCGTGCGCTTGTTTTTTTCCTTAAAACCGCACCGGGGCTTCTTTATTGACACTGTTTCACTTCAAAACTGGTTCTCCGCAGAGGTTTTTTCCCTCACAGCTGCACCCCAAACCCCTCTGAAAACCTTTTCCTCTCAAAACTCTCCCCAGTGCCCTCTGCACACCCACTTTTCCCTCACAAAAGCACCCCCAAACCCTCTGAAAACCTTCTTTTCCCCTCAAAACTCTCCCCAAACCCTTCCACACAACCACTTTTCCCTCACAAAAGCACCCCAAAACTCTCCAAAAACAGTTTTCCCTCAAAACTTCCCATAGCTCCTCTCGTTCCCCCCTCAACTGCTCCTAAAGCCTCCAACGCACCCACTTTCCCCTCACAAAAGCACCCCAAATTCTCTGAAAACACTTTTTTCCCCTCAAAACTCTCCCAAAACCCTCCATGCGCTCGCTTTCCTCTCACAACTGCACCCCAAACCCCTCTCTGAAAGCCTTCTTTTCCCTTCAAAACTCTCTCAAAACTCTCCCCAAACCCCTCCACACAACCACTTTTCCCTCACAAAAGTATCCCAAAATTCTCCAAAAACATTCTTTTCTCTCAAAACTTCCTAGAGCTCCTCTCGCTTTCCCCTCAGCTGCTCCTAAAGCCTTTCATGCACCCACTTTCCCCTCACAAAAGCACCCCAAAATCCTCTAAAAACACCTTTTTCCTCTCAAAACTCTCCCAAAACCCTCCATGCGCTCGCTTTCCTCTCACAACTGCACCCCAAATCCCTCTGAAAACCTTCTTTTCCCCTCAAAACTCTCTCCAAACCCCTCCACACAACCACTTTTCCCTCACAAAGCACTCCAAAACTCTCCAAAAACATTTTCTCTCAAAATTTCCCACAGCTCCTCTCGTTCTCCCCTCCACTGCTCCTAAACCCTCCAAAGCACCCGCTTTCCTCTCGTAAAGCACCCCAAAACTCTTTGAACATACTTTTTCCCCTCACAACTTTCCCAAACCCCTCCACACACCCACCTTCCCCTCACAACTACACCCCAAACCACTCAAACCACCTTTTTTCCCCCTTGAAACTCTTCCCCAACCTTCCACACACCCCATTTAGCCTCATGACACCCCCAAACCTCCCTCTGAAACCTTTTTTCTCCTCAAAATTCCCTCCGCTCCTCTCAACTTCCCCTAAACCCGTCTACGCACCCACTTTCCCCTCACAACTGCACCCCAAACACCTATAACCATGTTTTTCCCCTCAACTCTCCCCAAATCCCCCCATGTACTCCTTTTCCTCTCACAAGTGCACTCCAAAGCTCTCTGAAAACCTTCTTTTTCCTCAAAAATCACCCTAAATCTCCCCTGCACCTCATTTCCGCTCAAAACTCCACTCCAAACCCCTCTGAAAACCTTTTTCCCTCAAAACTACCCCAACCCCTCCACACACCTGCTTTCCCCTCACAGCTGCACCCCAAACTCCGCTGAAAAATCTTTCTTCTCTCAAAACTCTCCCCAACTCCCCTCATTCCCCTCCCAACTCCCCCCAAACCCCTTCGTGCACCCCCTTTCTCCTCATAAAAGCATCCTAAACTCTCTGAAACCCCTTTTTTTCTCAAAACTCCCAAGCCCTTCCACGCTCCCATTTTCCCTTCACAACTGCACCCCAAACTCCTCTGAAAACTTTTTTTCCAAAACTCCCCCCACCCCCTCCACGCACACCACTTTTCCCTCAAAAAGCACCCCAAAACTCCCTGAAAGCTTTTTCCCCCTCAAAACACTCCCCAACTTCTTCACACACACTTTCCCCTTGCAACTACACCCCAAACCCATCTGAAAACCTTTTTTCCCCCTCAAAACTCCCCCCAGGCCCTTCACACACCCACTTTTCCCTCACAACTACACCCCAAACTCCTCTGAAAGCCTTTTTTCCCCCCCTCAAAACTCTCCCCAAATCCCCCCCACACCTTATTTCCCCTCAAAACTCTCCCCAACCCCTCCACACACACCACCTTCTCCTCATAAAAGCACCCCAAACACCCCGGAAAACCTTTTTTCCTCTCAAAACTCCCTACTTCCCTCTCAACCCCACCACACACACATTTTTTCCTCGCAACTGCACCCCAAACTCCTCTGAAAAACTTTATTTCTCTCAAAACTCCCCCAATCCCTCCACGCACCCATTTTCTGCTCACAATTGCAGCCCACCCTCCCTCGAAAGCCTTGTTTTTCCCTCAAAACTCCCTAGTTTTCCTCTCAACTGCCAACTTCCCCACGCATTCACTTTCCCCTCACAAAAAGCACCCCAAACCCCTGGAACCACCTTTTTCCCCTCAAAACTCCCCCCAACCCCCTCTGCACCCCCACTTTCACCTCACAACTGCACCCCAAACCCTTCTGAAAACCTTTTTTCCCTTCAAAACTCTCCCAAACTCCCTCACAAAAGCACCCTAAATCCCTGAAACCAGTTTTTTCCTTAAAATTCCCAACCCCCCCCCGCACCTCTTTTCTCCTCACAAAAGCACACCAAACACCCCTGAAAACCTTTTTTTCCCCTCAAAACTCCCTATTCCTCTCTCAATCTCTCCACACACCCACTTTTCCCTCACAACTACACCCCAAACCCCGCTGAAAACCCTTTTTTTCCCTCAAAACTCTCCCCAACTCCACCTTTCCCTCACAAAAGCACCCCAAACCCCTCAAGCCACCTTTTTCCCCTCAAAACTCCCAAATCCCCCCCGCACCTCACTTCCCCTCAAAACTCCTCCCATGCACCCACTTTCTCCTCAAAACTGCACCCCAAACCCCACTGAAAGCTTTGTTTTTCCCTCAAAACTCCCTAGTTTTCCTCTCAACTGCCCCCAACCCCCCCCGCACCCACTTTCCTCTCACAAAAGCCCCTCCAACCCTCCCCGAAAAAATATTTTCCCTCAAAATTCTCTCTCAACTCCCCCAACCCCTCCAACGCACCCACTTTCCCCTCACAAAGCACCCTAAAACCCTCTGAAAACCCTTTTTCCCCCTCAAAACTCTCCCCAACCCCTCCATGCACCCTTTTCTCCTCACAAAAGCATCCGAAAATCCTCCAAACATTTTTTTCCCCTCAAAACTTCCTACGTCGCCTCTCAACTCTTCCCAACTCCCCCTACACACCCACCTGCACCTCACAGCTAAACCCCAAACTCCTCTGAAAGCCTTTTTTTCCCCCTCTAAACTCGCCCCATCCCCCTCCACGCATCCATTTTCTGCTCACAACTGCAGCCCAACCCCCCCGAAAGCCTTGTTTCCCTCGTAACTTCCTAGTTTTTCTCTCAACTGCCCCAACTCCCTCCACGAACCCACTTTTCCCTCACAACTGCACCCCAAACCCCTCCAAAAAACTTCCCCCCCCCAGAAAACTCTCCCCAATCCCTCCACGCACCTACTTTCACCTCACAAAAGCACCCTAAAACTCTGGAACCAGCGTTTTTTTCCCCTCAAAATTCCTCCCAACCCCCCCCCCGCACCTCATTCCCCCTCACTACTCCCAACCCCCCCCCGCGCAGTCACTTCCCCTCACAAAAGCACCCCAACCCCCAAAACCCTTTTTTCCCCTCAAAACTGCCCCCCGCGCCCCTCCCCCCACCCCAACGGCCGCTCCGCACGGCCCTTCCCGCGCCCCTCCCCCCGCGCGGGCCAACGGCCGCGCCGCGCGCCCCGCCCCTCCCCCACCCCCCGGCCAACGGTCGCCCGCGGCGCGCGGGCCCCCCCCCCCCACCCGCGACGTGTCCCCGTGTATCCCCTTCCCTGCTCTCACCAGCCGGCGGCTCCGCTCGCGCCGCGCGGGGACCCTCCCCCGCGCTCGAGGCTGCTGCGGCCGCGAGACCCCGACGAAAAGACGCGAGGCGACGCCACGCGCCCCCGCCTACTCTCGCGGCCTTCCCTTCCGGCCCCTCCCCGCCCCGCCGCTGCTGACGTCAGCGCTCGAAGGGAGGGCCGCCGGGAAATGAAGTGCCGCCACACCGCGCGGCCGCTGGAAGGTTGCGAAGCGCTGGACTACAAATCCCAGCGGCCCCCGCGCGCCGCCGCCATCTTGTGGTGGCCGGCCGGCGGCCCGCGCGCAGGGTGCGCCGGGAGTGGGAGTCCGCGCGGCGCCTGCTCGCAGGCAGAGGGAGGCGGAGAAGGACTACAGCTCCCGGCGTGCCTCGCGGCACCCGCCATCTTGTGCGGGGCGGCGCGAGGCACGCTGGGACGGCGGCGGGCTCCCTTCCCCCCACCCCCACCCCCTCCTTCCCCCGTCTGCGCAGGTGCGGCGACCGTCTCGCGCCGGCCAATGGGCATCGCCCAGGTCCTCGCTCTGCCGCCAGCCAATCAGCGCCGCCCATCCCGGGCGGCCAGCCAATCAGCGTCACGTGTGCCCGGCGCTGGCCGCTCGCCAGCGTCTGGGCGCCTCTTCCAGCCAATCAGAGTCGCTTCTCCCCCCGGGGGCCCAGGCGTCGGGACCCCGGTCCCCCCCTCCCCTCTCCCAGGGGGCCCAGGCGTCCGCGCTGGCGATGGCCCGTTAAGGCTGTTTTTAGCCCCAAAAAGGGAGACTTAAAGCTCTTTTTGCCCCTCAGAAGGCAGATTAAGGCTGGTTTTGCCCCCAAAGGAGCAGAGTTAGGTCCGGTTTTGCCCCAAAAGGGCAGAATTGAGCCGGGTTTTGCCCCCCGAAAGGGCAGCTTTCAGGCCATTTTGCCCCCTCCCCAAAAAGGGCAGATTTAAGTCTTTTTTTCCCCAAAAGGAGCAGATTTCAGGCCTTTTTTGCCCCCAAACGGGCAGATTTAAGGTGATGTTTTCCCCAAAAAAACAGCAGAGTTGAGGCCGTTCCTGCCCCCCCCCCCAAAAAAACAGGGCAGATTTAAATCCTTTTTTTGCCCCCAAAGGGCAAATTTAAGGTGATTTGGGCCCCCAAAAGAGCAGAGTTGAGGCCAGTTTTGCCCCAAAAGGGCAGAACTGAGACTGTTCCCCCCCCCAAAAGGCAGATTTCAGCCCATTTTTGCCCCAAAAGAGCAGATTTCAGCCCCATTTCCTCCCCCCCCAGAAGTGCAGAGTGGAGGCCTTTCCCCCCCCCCCCCAACCCTGAGCTCATTAACGGCCCGAGCTAACGAAGGCGCCCGGTGACGGGGGGTTAATGGGGCCCAGGCGTCCGGGCAGTTCCCCCCCCCCCAGCTGGGGCCGCGGCCAAGGGGCCCAGGCGTCCGGGCGGCCCCAGACGGCGCCCTCCCCCCCCCCCCGGCCGCCCCCGCGTTGTTGTGGCGGCGCCGAGCGGCAACACGGCGTCCGCGCCAAGCCCGGGGCGCCGGCGGCTCGCACGCACGCGGGCGAACCCCTCGCACGCTCGCACACGCGTGTGCAACCCCCGCACACGCTAGGACACGCATGTGTGCACCCCCCTTGCACGCTCACACACGTGTGCATCTCCTTTGCAGGCTCAAACACGCGTGTGCACCCCCCTTGCATGCTTGCACACGCGTGTGCATCTCCCTCACATGCTCACACACGTGTACATCTCCCTCGCAGGCTCACACATGCGTGTGCAACCCCCTTGCACGCGTGTGCACCCCCCCCTCGCAGGCTTGCACACGTGTGTGCATCTCTCTTGCAGGCTCAAACACGCGTGTGCACCCCCCCTCGCACGCTCACGCATGCGTATGCAGCCCCTTCGCATGCTCACACGAGCGTGTGCATCCCCCTCGCAGGCTTGCACACGCGTGTGCACCCCCCTCGCAGGCTCGCGTGCATGCGTGCAGCTCCTTTTTATGCTCACACATGCGTGTGCATCCCCCTCGCACGCTCGCACGTGTGTGTGCGTCTCCCTCGCAGGCTCAAACACGCGTGTGCAACCCCCTCGCACGCTCACACACGTGTGCATCTCCCTCGCAGGCTCACACATGCGTGTGCAACCCCCTCGCACGTGTGTGCATCCCCCTCACAGGCTCAAACACGCATGTGCATCCCCCTCGCACGCTTGCACACGTGTGTGCAGCCCCTTTGCATGCTCACACACGCGTGTGCATCCCCCTCGCACACTCGCACACGCGTGTGCACCCCGCCTCGTCCGTGCGAACGCCTCGCACGGGCACGGGGGGGGGCCCCCCCCCACGGCCCCTCGCACGCGTGCCAGCCCCCGTCCCGTCCCGCCCTGTCCCGTCCCATCCCGCCGCCGTGGGAGGAGGAGGAGGAGGAGGAGGAGGAGGAAGGGGGGGGCGGCCGGGGGGGCCGCGCGAGGGGCCGGCGGAGGCGGCGTGCGAGGAGCCGTGCGAGCGCCATGGAGGTACGGCCGCCCCGGGAGCCCTCGCACAAGGACGGGGACGGGGACGGGACCCCTCGCACGGGGACGGAGATGGGGGACGGGGACAGGACCCCTTGCACGGGGACAGGGACGGAGCCAGGACCCCTCGCACGGGGATCCGTGTCCCTCGCACAAGGACCGTGTCCCTCGCATGGGGATGGGGATGGGGACAGGACCCCTCACACGGGAACTGGGACCCCCTCGCACGGGGACGGGGACGGAGCCAGGATCCCTCGCACGGGGACGGGACCCCTCGCACGGGGATCCGTGTCCCTCGCACGGGGCTGGGGACAGGGACGGGACCCCCCTTGCACGGGGACTGGGACCCCCTCGCACGGGGACGGGGACGGGGACGGGACCCCTCGCACGGGGATCCGTGTCCCCTCGCACGGGACGGAGCTGGGACCCCTCACACAGGGATGGGGACGGGGATGGGACCCCTCGCACGGGGACAGGAACGGGGACGGAGCCGGGACCCCCGCATGGGGATCCGTGTCCCTTGCACGGGGATGGGGACAGGGACGGGACCCCCCTTGCACGGGGATCCATGTCCCTCACACGGGACGGAGCTGGGACCCCTCACACGGGGACGGGGATGGGGATGGGACCCCTCGCACGGGGGATCCGTGTCCCTCGCACGGGGACGGGGACGGAGCTGGGACCCCTCGCACGGGGACGGGGATGGAGCCGGGACCCCTTGCACAGGGATCCGTGTCCCTCGCACGGGGATGGGGACAGGGATGGGACCCTTCGCACGGGGACGGGGACAGGGATGGGACCCCTCACACAGGACGGAGCCAGGACCCCTCGCATGGGGACGGGGACGGAGCCAGGACCCCTTGCATGGGATCCGTGTCCCTCGCATGGGGATCCATGACCCTCGCACGGGGACAGGGACAGAGCCAGGACCCCCTCGCACAGGGATCCGTGTCCCTCGCATGGGGATGGGGACGGGGACAGGAGCCCTCGCACGGGGACGGGGACGGAGCTGAGACCCCTCGCACAGGAACTGGGACCCCCTCGCACGGGGATCCGTGCTGCATCCGTCCCCGTGTCCCCACCCAGGGCCGGACCGTGTCCCGCGGGCGCCGTCGTCGTCGTCGTCACCGTCATCGCTGCTGCTGCTGCTGGCGCTGGTGACGCTGAGCCGGGCGCCGGGGGGGGGTCGCGCAGCCCATCGGCCCCCAGGGTGAGCGCGGGGGGGACACGGGGACACCGGGGAGGGGGGGGGACATGGGGACGCACGGGGACGCCGGGGGGACGTGGGGGGGGCATGGGCACACGGGGATGCGCAGGGGACATGGGGGGACACGGGGACGGGACATGGGGACACACAGGGACACGGGGGAACATGGGGACATGGGGATGCACAGGGATGCACAGGGAGGGGACACAGGGACACATGGGGACGGGGGGGACACGGGGATGGGACACACGGAGGCATGGGGACATGGGGATGGGACACACAGGGAAGGGACATGAGGGTGCACAGGGACACGGGGGGGGACACGAGGATACACAGGGACATGGGGGATGCACGGGGACATGGGGATGCACGAGGAGGGGACATGGGGATGCACGAGGGCGCACGAGCATGCCGGAGGGTGCACGAGGATGCAGGAGGACACATGAGGGTGCATGGGGACGCACGGGGACACACGAGGGTGCACGGGGACACACGAGGGTATATGAGGGTGCACGAGGACAGATGAGGCTGCACGAAGGCGCACGAGGACACAGGAGGTCACACAAGCATGCACAAGGGTGCATGAAGATGCACGAGGACACACAAGCATGCACGAGGGTGCACGAGGACACACATGGGCACACGAGGACGCACGAGGGTGCACGAGGACGCATGAGCATGCACGAGGATGCACAAGGATACGCGAGCTTGCAAGAGGGTGCACGAGGACACACGAGGGTGCACGAGGACGCACGAGGACACATGCGGATGCACGAGGACGCACGAGGGTGCACGAGGGTGCACGAGGACACATGAGCATGCACGAGGATGCAGGAGGATACGCGAGCTTGCAAGAGGGTGCACGAGGACGCGTGAGGGCGTACGAGGACACACGAGCATGTATGAGGACGCGTGAGGGTGCACGAGGACACGCGAGGGCGCACAAGGACTCACAAGGGCGCATGAGGGTGCACCAGGACACACAAACATGCACGAGGACGCACAAGGGTGCATGAGGACGCATGAGCATGCACAAGGGTGCACGAGGACGCGTGAGGGTGCACGAGGACACGCGAGGGCGCACAAGGACTCACGAGGGCGCACGAGGGTGCACAAGGACACATGAGCATGCACGAGGATGCACAAGCGTGCACGAGGGCACACGAGGGTGCACGAGGACACTCAAACATGCATGAGGACGCATGAGGACACACGAGTGTGCACGAGGGCGCACGAGGGTGCATGAGGACACATGAGCATGCACGAGGATGCACAAGCGTGCATGAGGACGCATGAGGATGCACGAGGACACACGAGGATGCACGGGGACGCATGAGGACACATGAGGGTGCACGAGGACACACAAGTATGCACGAGGGTGCACGAGGACACACGGGGATGCATGAGGACGCACGAGGATGCACAAGGACACACGAGGGTGCACGAGGACACACGAGGATGCACGGGGACGCACGAGGACACACAAACATGCACGAGGACACACGAGCGTGCACGAGGGTGCACAAGGACGCATGAGGACGCACGAGGACACACGAGGATGCACGAGGGCACACGAGGACACTCAAACATGCACGAGGACACACGAGGACGCATGAGGGTGCACAAGGACACACGAGGACACACGGGGCGATGCGTGTTCCCCCCCCCCCCTCCACCCTGCCGGCGATGGGGGGGGGGGGTCCTCACGCCCCCCCCCCCAACCTCCCCCCCCCCCCCAGTGCCGGGGGCACCGTGCGAGGCGGCGCGGGCGCCCCGCGACTGCCAGGACGTCTACGACCGGGGCGCCGAGGCCGACGGCGTCTACCTCATCTACCCGGGGGGGCCCGGGCTGCCCGTGCCCAGTCTACTGCGACATGAGCACCCAGGGCCACGTCTGGACGGTACCGACCCCCCCGTCCCCCCCCCCGAGCTCGCCCCCGGGGCCCAGGCGTCCGGGCAGCTCCCCCAACGCGTCTCCGTTCCCCATCCAAGGTCTTCCAGAAGCGCTTCAACGGCTCCGTCAGCTTCTTCCGCGGCTGGAACGACTATCGCTTCGGCTTCGGGCGGGCCGACGGCGAGTACTGGCTGGGTACGGGGCCGTCTGGGCCGGCGTGTCCCGCCGCGTCCTCTGTGTTCTTCCATGTCCTTCCATGTCTTTCCATGCTCTTCCATGTTCTTTATGTTCTCCATGTCCTTCCATGTTCTTCCATGTTCTCCATGTTCTCTATGTCCTCCATCTTCTTCCATGTCTTTTCACGTTCTTCCATGTTTTTCCACATTCTTCATGTTCTCCATGTTCTTTCATGTTCTTCCATGTTCTTTCATGTCCTTCCATGTTCTTCCATGTTTTTTCATGTTCTTCCATGTCCTCCATGTGCTCCATGCTCTTCTATATTCTCCATGTCCTCCATGTTCTTCCATGTTCTCCATGTTCCTTCATGTTCTCCATGTTCTTCCATGTTCTTCAATGTTTTCCATGTCCTTTCATGTCTTTCCATGTCCTTCCATGTTCTTCCATGTTCCTCCATGTTTTCCATGTTCCTCCATATTCTCCATGTGCCCCATGTTCCTCCATGTTCTCCATGTCCCCCCAAGTCCCCCATGTCCCTCCATATCCCCCATGTCCCTCCATGTCCCCCCAAGTCCCCCATGTCCCTCCATATCCCCCATGTTCCTTCATGTCCCTCATGTTCCTGCATGTTCTCCACATCCTCCATGTCCCCCATGCCCCCGCGTCCCCCGCGCCCCCCCCAGCCGGCCCCACACCGACCCCCGGCCGCCCCCCCCCCCCAGGCCTGCAGCACCTGCACCTGCTGACGCTGCAAGGGCGCTACGAGCTGCGCGTGGAGCTCGAGGACTTCGAGAACAACACGGCCGCCGCCACCTACGGCACCTTCGCCCTCTCGCCCCACGCCATCAGCGCCGAGGAGGACGGCTACACCCTGCACGTGGGGGGCTTCGTGGACGGCGGCGCCGGTGAGGGTGACACGGGGCGACACGGGGCAGGAGGACACAGAGATGGGGATGGGGACAACGGGGTGACATGGTCCCCTGGGTGGGGGGACAGTGGGGGGTCAGCCCAGGTAGGAGGCAACAGGTCAACCTAGGTGGGTGACAACAGGTCAACCCAGGTGGGCGGCAACATCAGCCCCTGGTGGGGGCAATAGGTCAACCCCCCCCGGGGAATCCCCTGGGGACCAAGGCCACCTGGTCCCCGGTCAAGGGGACAATGCATGCAATAGGGACAACAGGTCCACCCATCCTCTTCGGCAGAACAGGTAAACCCGCCCTTGGGTACAATAGGTCAACCTGGTCCCTTGGGTGGGAGTACGTCTCCTCTAGGGGCAACCGGTCAAACCCCTCCCCCTGGGAGGTCAACACGGTTATTGAACTGGTCAACCTGCCTCCCCAGTAGCTGTACAACATATCCTCTAGGGGCAACCGGTCAACCCTGCCCCTGGGGAGAACAGGTCAACGTGGTTCTTGGGAGAATGCTCAACACGAGAATTGTGGTCAACTTGCTCCCATGCGGGAGGGGGCGACAGGTCAATCTTTACCCTGGGAGTAAACTGGGCCCCTAGGTGGGGGACAACTAGTCAACCCAAGTGGGGGACAGCTGGTCAACCGAGCATGGGGTGAGGGACGTTATTAGGGACCCTCCCCCCCCCGCTTGACACACTGTCGATGTGTGACACCCCCCCCCCCCCCGCAGTCTGACCCACGCCCCATCCGGGACCCCCCAGCCCAAACCATTGCCCATTATGTCGGGGAAGGCAACAGGTCAACCCCGGCCTTGGAGCCAACACGTCAACCCTACCCCCAATTTGGGACAGTAGGTCAACCCAGTACGGCCCACACCCCCCCCCCCCCACGCGGGTTTCCCAACCGCCCCCCCACACCCCATCGCACCCGCCCCGCTTCCCGCAGGCGACTCGCTGAGCTACCACAACGGGCAGAAGTTCTCCACCTTCGACCGCGACCAGGACCTGTACGTGCAGAACTGCGCCGCCCTCTTCCTCGGGCGCCTGGTGGTTCAAGAGCTGCCACTTCTCCAACCTCAACGGCTTCTACCTGGGCGGCGCCCACCTCTCCTACGCCAACGGCCTCAACTGGGCCGCCTGGAAGGGCTTCAACTACTCGCTGAAGAAGAGCGAGATGAAGATCCGCCGCCTCTGAGGCCGCCGCGGGACCCCCCCTCGCCCCCCCCCCCCCCACTTCGCCCCCCCCCCCCCCCGCTTGCAATAAACCCCCCCCGGCCGCCGGCAGAGCGGCGCCGTGCACAACCGCGTACGAGCCGCCCGCGAAGCTCCCTGGGGGCGACCAGCACCCGGGGGGGGGGGGGATTAATGGGGGGGGGAGATGGGTTGGGAAACACCCCCCCCCCACACACAGCATTGGAGGGGGCCCAGGCGTCCGGGA
>NC_090015.1:306269-339392 GCF_036417845.1 Apteryx mantelli
TCCAATGACCCCCATGACCCCCCCCATGACCCCCCCACGACCCCCCCCAATGTCCCCAGACTCCAATGACCCCCATGATCCCCCCAATGTCCCCCACCCCCGGTGACCCCCAATGGCCCCCCCATGCCCCCCCCAGTGTCCCCAGACCCCCCTGCCCCCCCCCCGCCCCCCCTCACCGGGCTGCTGGGGGCTGGTGACGGGGCTGGTGGCCGTGAGGCTGCTGGGAGGGGGGGTCTCCCCTTCCTCCTCCTCCTCCCTCCTCCTCCTCCTCCTCCTCCTCCCCTTCCTCCTCCTCCTCTTCCGGCTCCTCCTCCGGCTCCTCACCCCCCCCGGGGGGGCTCGGGGGGGCCCCGGGGGGACCCCGGCGGGTGACGGGGGGGGAGGGGGACCCGTCCCCGGGGGCCCCGGCGTCCGGGGGGCGGCGTCGGAGGTGGCGCCGGGGGGGTCGCGGCCAGGGGGGGCCCTGGTGGGGGGGGGGCGAGGCCGTGAGGGAGCCCTTCCCCCCCCCCCTCCACCCCGCGCAAGCTCCGCCCCCTGTGTGAGCCCTGCCCCACGCAAGCTCCGCCCCTTTCTGTGCAAGCCCTGCCCCTCGCTGTGCAAGCCCCACCCCCACCACGTGCAAGCCCCGCCTCCTGCTGTGCAAGCTCCACCCCCTCCCCACACAAGGCCCACCCCATGCAAGCTCCACCCCCTCCCATGCAAGCCCCGCCTCCTCCCCATGCAAGCTCCACCCCTGCCCCGTGCAAGCCCCGCCTCCTCCCTCTGCAAGCCCTGCCTCCTCCTGGTGCAAGCTCCACCCCTCCCATGCAAGCCCCGCCTCCTCCCCATGCAAGCTCCACCCCTGCCCCGTGCAAGCTCCACCTCCTCCCTCTGCAAGTCCCGCCTCCTCCCTGTGCAAGCCCACCCCTTCCATTCAAGCCCTGCCCCCTCCACATGTAAGCCCCACCTCCTCCCTGTGCAAGCCCCGCCCCACACAAGCCCCACCCCTCACAAGCACTGCCCCTCCCTGCACAAACCCCGCCCCCTCCCTGTGCAACCCCCGCCCCTCTCTGTGCAAGCCCCGCCCCCACGCAAGCCCCGCCCCACGGAAGCCCCACCCCTCCCACACAAGCCCTTCCCCACACAAGCCCCTCCCTGCCCCACACAAGCCCCGCCCCTCCCACACAAGCCCCGCCCCACTCACCGGGCTGCCCGGGGGGGGCGGTGGGCAGGTCCGGGGGGGGTCCAGGGGGGCGACGCCGCCCCCCCCCAATCCGGGGCCCCCGCCGAGGGGGTGGGGGGGGGGCCGGGGGCATCGGTCTCCGCCAGGGGCAGCCCTGGGGGGGGGGGCGCGGGGTCAGCGGGGGACACGACCCCCCCCCCAAAACACCCTGGGACCCCGAACCCCCCCCGGGACCCCCCAAAATCCCCCCAGGGACCCCAATAACCTGGGGAGACCTCAACCCCCCCCCAAAGCCCCCCCCAGGACCCCCCCAAACCCCTCCTGGGACCCCCGGGACCCCCAGACCTCCCCAAGACCCCCCCAGGCCCCCCAAAATCCCTCCTGGGACCCCTAGAACCCCCCCAAACTCCCCCAGGACCCCCCCAAACCTCTTCTGGGACCTCCAGGCCCCCCCAGAACCCCCCAGGACCCCCAAAACCCCTCCTGGGACTCCTAGGATCCCCCCAGCCCCCCCCAGGACCCCCAAAACCCCTCCTGGGACCCCCAGGATCCCCCAGACCCCCCAAGACCCCCCAGACCTCCCCCAGACCCCCCAGGCCCCCCAAAACCCCTCCTGGGACCCCCCAGAACCCCCCAGATCCCTCCAGGACCCCCAAAAATTGCTTCCGGGACCCCCAGGTCCCCCCCAAACCCCTCCTGGGACTCCTAGGGACCCCCCCAGCCCCCCCAGGACCCCCCCAAACCCCTCCTGGGACCCCCCCCAACCCCCCAGATCCCTCCTGGGACCCCCAGACCCCCCCCATGACCCCCCAAAACCCCTCCTGGGATTCCTAGGACCCCCCCAGCCCCCCCATAACCCCCCCAAACCCCTCCTGGGACCCCCCCAACCCCCCCCCCAGCCCCCCCAGAACCCCCCCAAATCCCTCCTGGGACTCCTAGGACCCCCCCAGCCCCCCCAGGACCCCCCCAAATCCCTCCAGGACCCCCCCAACCCCCCCAGGACCCCCCAAACCCCTCCTGGGACTCCTAGAACCCCCCCAGACCCCCCCCAGGACCCCTCCAAATCCCTCCAGGACCCCCCCAAACCCCTCCTGGGACTCCTAGGACCCCCCCAGACCCCCCAGGACCCCCCCAAATCCCTCCAGGACCCCCCCAACCCCCCCAGGACCCCCCCAAACCCCTCCTGGGACTCCTAGGACCCCCCCCAGGACCCCCAGGACCCCCCCAGATCCCTCCTGGGACCCCCAACCCCCCCAGGACCCCCCCAAACCCCTCCTGGGACTCCTAGGACCCCCCCAGCCCCCCAGGACCCCTCCAAATCCCTCCTGGGACCCCCAGACCTCCCCCAGAACCCCCCCAGAACCCCCCCAGACCCCCCCCAGGACCCCCCAACCCCCCTCCCGCCCCCCGGTGCCCCCCCCCCGGCGGTACCTGTCAGCGGGGGGGCGGCGAGGAGGAGCAGCAGGAGGAGGAAGAGCCCCGGGGGGGGCGCGGGGGCCCCCATGGCCGCCAGGCTGCTGCCCGCCAGCCCCGAGCGGCGGCGCCTGGGCAGGGCCGGGGGGGGGGGGGAGGTCAGACCCCCCCCCCCCGGGACCCCCCCGGTCACGATCCTCCCCCCCCCCCAAAAACCCTCCCCGGGGCCCCCCCACATTCCCCCCCCCCCAGGGTTGTACTGGGGATGGGGGGGGCGTACTGGGGCCATACTGGGATTGGGGGGGTCATACTGGGATGGGGGGAGGTTATACTGGGGCTATACTGGGATAGGGGGGGCATACTGGGATTGGGGGGGTTCATACTGGGGCCATACTGGGAATGGGGGGGTCATACTGGGATGGGGGAGGTTATACTGGGGCCATACTGGGATTGGGGGGGGCATACTGGGATTGGGGGGGTTCATACTGGGGCCATACTGGGATAGGGGGGGCATACTGGGATTGGGGGGGTCATACTGGGGCCATACTGGGATTGGGGGGGGCATACTGGGATTGGGGGGGTTCATACTGGGGCCATACTGGGATTGGGGGGGCTGTACTGGGATTGGGGGGGTTCATACTGGGGCCATACTGGGGATGGGGGGGTCATACTGGGATGGGGGGAGGTTATACTGGGGCTATACTGGGATAGGGGGGGCATACTGGGATTGGGGGGGTTCATACTGGGGCCATACTGGGATAGGGGGGGCATACTGGGATTGGGGGGGTTCATACTGGGGCCATACTGGGGATGGGGGGGTCATACTGGGATGGGGGAGGTTATACTGGGGCCATACTGGGATTGGGGGGGGCATACTGGGATTGGGGGGGTTCATACTGGGGCCATACTGGGATAGGGGGGGCATACTGGGATTGGGGGGGTCATACTGGGGCCATACTGGGATTGGGGGGGTCATACTGGGATTAGGGAGGTCATACTGGGGCCATACTGGGATTGGGGGGGGCATACTGGGATTGGGGGGGGTCATACTGGGGCCATACTGGGATTGGGGGGGGCATACTGGGATTGGGGGGGTCATACTGGGGCCATACTGGGATTGGGGGGGCCATACTGGGATTGGGGGGGGTCATACTGGGGCCATACTGGGATTGGGGGGGCCATACTGGGATTGGGGGGGGTCATACTGGGGCCATACTGGGATTGGGGGGGGCATACTGGGATTGGGGGGGGTCATACTGGGGCCATACTGGGATTGGGGGGGCTGTACTGGGATTAGGGAGGTCGTACTGGGGCCATACTGGGATTGAGGGGGGCTGTACTGGGATTAGGGAGGTCATACTGGGGCCATACTGGGATTGGGGGGGCCGTACTGGGATGGGGGGAGGCCGTACTGGGATGCAGGAGCCGCATTGGGATGGGGGGGGGATACTGGGATTGGGGGGGGCCATACTGGGATGGGGGGGCCACAATGGGGCCGTACTGGGGATGGGTGAGGCCTTACTGGTTTGGGGGGGCCATACTGGTTTTGGGGGGGGCCATACTGGGATGCAGGAGCTGTACTGGGATGGGGGGGGTGCTGTACTGGTTTGGGGGGGGGGGATGCACGTACCCGTCCGCGGGTCTGTCCGTCCGTCCGTCCGTCCGTCCGCGGCGCTGCGGCTCGGCGCCGGCGCGGCCGGGGCAGGGGGGGTGGGGCCGGACAAGCCCCGCCCCTGGCCCCGCCCCCCGCGACCCCCCCCCTCCCATCCCCATCGCCCCAAATCACCGACTTCCCCCCCCCTCCCCGTTCCGCAGGCCCCGGACGCCTGGGCCCTTCCCTCCCCCCCCCCCCCGCGGTTTTTCCAGCTTCTTTATTGCGATAATTGATTTATTATTAAAATAATTAAAAAAACGCAAAAAATGGTGAAAATAAACTATACAAATCGGGGGGGGTGGGAGAGACCATTGCGGGGGGGGGTTGGTGGGGTGAAACCATCTAACGGGGCGGGGGGGGAGGCCCCAGTCTGGCCTGCAGTGATGGGTGGGGGGGGGGCCGGACGCCTGGGCCCCCCGGGGGGGTCGTACTGGGGCCGTACTGGGAATGAGGGGGTCCATATTGGGGCTTTACTGGGAATGGGGGGGTCCATACTGGGATGGGGGGTCCATATTGGGGCTTTACTGGGAATGGGGGGGGTCCATACTGGGATGGGGGGTCCATATTGGGGCTTTACTGGGAATGGGGGGTCCATACTGGGATGGGGGGGTCCATATTGGGGCTTTACTGGGAATGGGGGGGTCCATACTGGGATGGGGGGCCATATTGGGGCTTTACTGGGAATGGGGGGGACCATACTGGGGATGGGGGGGTCCATATTGGGGCTTTACTGGGGATGGGGGGTCATACTGGGGATGGGGGGGTCCATATTGGGGCTTTACTAGGGATGGGGGGTCATACTGGGATGGGGGGGCCATATTGGAGTTGTACTGGGAATGGGGGGGTCCATACTGGGGATGGGGGGTCCCATACTGGGGATATGGGGGTGCATATTGGGGCTTTACTGGGGATGGGGGGGGTCATACTGGGACCGTACTGGCCATATTGGAGCTGTACTGGGAATGGGGGGGTCCATACTGGGATGGGGGGTCCATACTGGGGATGGGGGGGTCCATACTGGGATGGGGGGGTCCATACTGGGGATGGAGGGTCCATACTGGGATGGGGAGGGTCCATATTGGGGCTTTACTGGGATGAGGGGGGGGTCGTACTGGGACCGTACTGGGCGCATGGGGCTGTACTAAGGGGGCAGATGGGCCCATACTGGGATGGGGGTGGGCTGTAATGGGGACGAGAGGGCCATACTGGGGCCAAACTGGGATGTTGGGGCCACGCTGGGACTGAAGAAGCCATACTGGCATGGTGCAACCATACTGGGACGGGAAAGACCATACTGGGATGAAGAAGCCATACTGGGGTGGAAGAGCCCATACTGGGATGGAGAAACCCCTACTGGGATGGAGGAGCTCATACTGGGATGGAGGAGCTCATACTGGATGGAGAAACCCATACTGGGATGGAGGAGCCCATACTGGGATGGAGAAGCCATACTGGGATGGAAGAGCCCATACTGGGATGGAGAAACCACTACTGGGATGGAAGAGCCCATACTGGCATGGTGCAACCATACTGGGATGGGAAAGACAATACTGGGATGAAGAAGCCATACTGGGGTGGAAGAGCCCATACTGGGATGGAGAAGCTATACTGGGATGGGTGAAGCCATACTGGGATGGAGAAGCCATACTGGTGTAGGCGGCAGCCATATTGCCATAGGAACACCCAGGCAGAACCTAACCCTGTCCCACCAAGCTGTGGGAGGGGCGGGCCAACAACGAGCCCCACCCCTTCCCACAAGCCCCCGCCCCTTCCCACAAGCCCCGCCCCTTCCCCATAAGCCCCGCCCCCAGGTCACCACCCACACCCTGAAGGTCACCACCAATAACCTGAAGGTCACCACCCACATCTCCAAGGAGGTGGTGGCCTAGCACCACCCCACAGTGGGCGTGGCCACATCACGCCCCACCCCAAGTGGGTGTGGCCACCTCACCACATCTCGAGGCAGTGGCCCACCCAGAGGTCCCACCTCACCTTGAGGCCATGCTTTGGCCACGCCCCCCCGGTCAGGCCACGCCCCCTCGCATGCCCCCCCCATATGGCCCTGCTCCTCTATACCCCCCCAATACGTCGCCCCACACTATTAGCCCCCCTCTCTCTGGCCCCTCCCCCTCGCTCTGGCCCCTCCCCTCCACCTTCCCCCTCCCCATTGCGCACCCTGTGCCACCCTTAGCCCCGCCCCAAGCCCTTGGCCCCGCCCCACTTTTTTGCCCTGCCCCCACCTGTTTACTCACCCACATGGAGCCCCGCCCATTCTGCTGGCCCCGCCCCCAGCTGGCACCTCCCACTCCAGAAGCCCCACCCCCTCGCTAGTCCCAGGGCTCCTCCCTCTGCGTGGGGGTGGGCGTGGCTGCTCGCCCCCTCTCACCGTGGTCCCGCCCCCAGGATGACGTCACTCGCTGACCTCTGCTGGAGGGGCGTGGCCCGCCCCGCCCACCCACTCCATCCAAAATGTCGCACCGCCCCGCCCACCACGCATGCGCCGCCGCCCCGGTAAGGGGGGAGACAGTGGCGGGGGAGGCGGGGCCGCTCCGTGCGCACGCGCACTCCACCCCCCGCGCATGCACACAGAGGTTGCGGCAGAGGCAGGGTACGGAGTCAGACGGCGCATGCGCGCCGCGGTCCAGCGCCGCAGCGGCGCATGCGCAGGACGCGCGTGTCGCCGGCGGGGGTGAAAAAAAGGCGGGCCGGTGCGGGGGGTGGGGGGGGCAGCGCGCTGCGCGGGCGCATGCGCAGTGCGCCCCCCCCCGCGCGCGCGCGCGCACGTGGGCGGCCGTTACGGGCTCCGCCCACGCGCCCCCTTTTAAACGCCCTGAGGGGGCGCCGCGCGCGCGCGGCGCGTGGGGGGGGGGGTGTTTTGTCCCGCCGCCTCTGTCCACGGCGACGTGGCTTCGGGCGTCGCCCCCTCCTCACCCCCGGCGCTGCCCCCCTGAAGACCTCGAGGTGACAGTGTGTGTGTGGGATGGGGGGGAGTGAAGAAAAGGCGGCCAGGGAGACGCGCTGGGCTGCGTCTTGTGGCGATTTGTACGTTTTCCCCTTCAAAAATGGTGCCGGGGGGGGGTGATGTCACCCGGGCCCTCAAAAGGCGGCCGAAGCGCGGGGGGAGGGAGGGGAATGGCACCTCGGGGTTGCCAAGGAGACCGAAGAGCGGGGTTTTGGCGCCAAGCGGTTGCTAGGGAGACCAAAGGGGGCGTGGCGGCGCCGGAAGCGGGCTTGTCGCGCCGCCCAATGGCAGGAGAGCCCGCACGCTGCGGCCAATCGGAGCTTAGCGAGTGCGCCCCCTCCCCTCGGCGTCGCGCTGGCCAATCAGGGCGGAGATCCCGCCGCGTGTCCTTCCACCCTCCCCTCCCCGTCCCTCCCCCCGCGAGTCACGTGGAGAAGGCGCCGCTGCGGGGGTCACGTGGCCGCACGGTGCCCGGGTGAAAGTAACTCGGGCGGGCGGGAGTCGCGCATTGTGACGCGCCGGCGCCGAGCGCCCTCATTGGCCCGGCGCGGGCGGGGGCGGGTCACGTGGTGAAGGGCGACCTCTCTCTCTCTCTCTCTCTCTCTCTCTGCGCCCCCCCCCCCCCCCCGGCGGGTCCGCGCCGGGCGGTCACATGACGCGGCGGTGGGGAGCGCGGCGAGGAGCGCGCGGGTCACGTGGCCGGGCCGGGGCGGCGGCGGCAGCGGCGGCAGCGGCGGCAGCGCGGCGCTAACGGGGCGGCGGCGATGGAGGAGACTCGCGGGCCGCAGCCGCGGCTGCTGGCGCTGCGCAAGGAGAAGTGCCGGCTCGAGGGGCAGCTGCACCACATCGCCTCCCGCCTCCCCGCAGGTACCGGCAACCCCCCCCCCACCACCCCGTACCGGGAGGCCCCCCCTCCCCTCCTCCTCGTAGCCGTCACCTCCTCCTCCCCGGCCATTCCCGGCGGCGCCGCGTCCCTCCGCGTGGTTCCCGTTTCCTCTCCCCCTTCCCCTTTCGGGATACCGGGATTTGGGGGGGGGCCCCGCTCAGTCCCCCCCTCCTCCATCGCGGACCGGGGCTGCCCCCTTCTCTTGGGGGAGAGGGGGGAATCACTCGGTCCCTGCCCGTTATGGGTCGGGGTGGCCCCGCTCTGCCCCCCCCCATAGTGGGTCAGGGCTGCTGCCCCACTCGGTGCCTTCCCGCGGCGGGTCGGGGCGGCTCCTTTCCCCCCCCCCCCGCCCTCTGTCGCGGTTTGGGGCGCCCCTACTTGGCCCCTTCCCATTGGGGGGGGGGGTCTGTCCCTCCTCGGCCCTTTCCCCTGCTCTGCCCCCCCCATTGCAGGTCAGGCCTGTCCCCCACTCGGCCCCTGCCCTGCTCTGCCCCCCCCCAACACGGGTCGGGGCAGCCCCCCGGGGCCCCTGCCCCTCTCCACCCCCCCCCCATAGCAGGTCGGGGCGTCCCCCCTCAGCCCCTTCTCCTCGCTGCCCCCCCCGCCGTGATTTGGGCCAACCCTGCTCAGCCCTTTGCCTGTGCGGCGGGTTGGGGCGTCCCCCACTTTGCCCCCTTGCTGCCCCCATCGTGGGTCCCCTTTGGGGGGGGGGGGCTGGGGGGGTCCCCGCAATCCCGCTAACCCTCCCGTCCCCGCAGGCTCGTGGGAGTCCAACGGCTTCACAACGGCGGCGGCGACGGCGGCTCCCGCCGAGGACCCCTGCAGCGACGACGGCGACAACGGTGGCGACAACGGCGGCAGCGAGCCCCTCGGGCGGCCCCGGGGGGGCGCGGGGGGCGCCGGGGGGGGAGCGGGCGGCGCCCCCCCCCCACCGCCCCCACCACTACGGCCGCCCCTTCCACCCCTCCTACCGCAAGAGCTTCCGGCCCGGCGGCGGCACCGCCAAGGAGTGGGGGCCCAGCCCCAACGGCCACGGGCCCCCCGAGGCGGCGCCGGTGCCGCAGCGTCGTCGTCGTCGTCGTCGTCATCCCGCGGCGGCTGGGCCGGCCCGCGCCGCGCCTGCCCCCCGCCCGCCTCCGCCTCCTCCTCCTCTTCCTCCTCCTCCTCCTCTTCCTCCTCCTGCTCGCCCTCGCCGGAGCGGCGCCCGGCGCCGGCTGCCCCCCCCGAGGCCTGGCTGCTCTTCCGCCCGCCGCCCGCCTTCCCCGTGGACAGCAGCCGGGCCCGCACCATCCCCAAGATCAGCTACGCCAGCAAGCTCAAGGAGAACCTGGAGCGCCCGCCGCCGCCCCCCACCGTGCCCCGCCTCGGCCCTCCGCACGGCCGCCCCCGGCCTGCCCCACGGCGGCCCGGCCTCCTCCTCCTCCTCCTCCTCCTCCTCTTCCTCCTCGCCGCCGCCGCCGGACCCCGGGCGCCCGACTCAGCCCCACCTGGGCGCCATCTTCCAGAACGAGTGGGGGCTCTCGTTCATCAACGAGCCGGGGGCCGGGGGGCCGGGCGCCGAGGCCGGGACGCGAGGGGGGACGGTGGCGGCGGCGGGGCCCGGCGCCGAGGGCATGAGCCCCCCCGACTGGGAGGCCGCCCGCAGCTACCACACGGAAGGTAACGCCGGGCTTGGGGGGGGAGACAACGGGGCCGTGGGGTTGGCTGTGGGGAGCGCCAAGCCGTGGGGAGGATTCGGGGCTTTGGGGATGGCCGTGGGGGGGCACCGGGCCGGGGGGGGGCACCGGGAGCTGCCGGGCTCCTCCCTGACCCCCCCCCCATTTTTTCTTTCTGCAGCCTGGGATCATATATGGAAGGTGCACAGACAGGGTGAGCTGGGGGGGGGGCATGGGGGGGGTTTGGGGGGACACTGAGGGACTGGGGTGCCTGGGGGGGAAACTGGGGGGATCCAGATGGGTTTTGGGGGGGGACACTGAAGGATGGGGGGGTCCAGGGGGGGTTGGGGGGGGGGTCTGAGGGACTGGGGTGTCTGGGGGGGGGTCCAGGGAGGGGTCGGGGGGTCACTGAGGGACTGGGGTGCCTTGGGGACGACGACTGGGGGATCCAAATGGGTTTTGGGGGGGGGGACACTGAAGGATGGGGGAGTTTGGGGGGGGGTCTGGCATGGTTTTGGGTGCTACTGAGGGACATGGGGGGTGGGGGGCATCCGGAGGGGTTTTGGGGGGGCCCTGAGGGACATGAGGGGCTGGGGGGGTGTCCAGGGAGGGGGTGGGGGACACTCTGAGGACCAGAGGTGCCCGGGGGGGGGCAGGTCAGAGGGTCGTGGGGGGGGGGGCAGCTGTAGGTGACCCCCCTGCCCCAGCCCCTCACCCCCCCCCCCCTCTCGCCCCGCAGCCCCCGGCAAGGTGACGGTCTACGCGGACCCCCTGGACGGGAAGGGTTAACGCTGGGGCGCCGCCCCCGGGCAGGGGAGCGCTGGGGGGGGGGGGCCGGGCCCCCGTGGCCCCCCCTCCCCCTCCCCAGCGGCGACGGCGGCTTTTTAACTGTCCTGTTTTTACCGCCGGGGCTCGGGGCCCCCAATAAACGGCAGAGCCCGGGCCCGGCCGCCGCTGCTGCCTCCCCCTGCGGCGCCACCGAGCGGGGCCTCCCGCGGCCGGAGAGGCGGTGGGTGGGCGGGTGGAACTCTATGGTTGCTGGGAGGGGCGGGACTACACGTCCCGTGAGGCCGCGCGGCGCGCAAGATGGCGGCGGAGGGGGGCGGGGACGGGGAGAAAGACTACGCATCCCGTGAGGCCACGCGGCCCTGAAGATGGCGTCGGGAGGGGCGGTACTACACATCCCATGAGGCCGCGCGGCTCTGAGGATGGCAGGCGGGGGCGGGGCTGGCACAGGGTGGGGGAGAGGTGGGACTACGTTTCCCGTGTGGCCGCGCGGCGCCCAAGATGGCGGGGGGCGGAAACTGGCGCGGTGCGACTACAAGTCCCCGTGAGGCCGCGCGGCGGCCAAGAGGGCAGGGGCGGGGGGCGGGACTACAGGTCCCGTGAGGCTTCGCGGCGCGCAGGATGGCGGCGGCCGCCCCGCCGGGTCCCGCGCGCGCGGGGCCGGGGGCCGCGGGGGCGGGGCCGTGGGCGGGGCTGGCGCGGCGCCCCCCCGCCGCCGCCCTGGCGCTCTCGCTGCTGGCGCTCGGCGCCGCCTTCGCCGCCCTCGGCCGCCACGTGGCGGCGCGACGGGACCTGCCCGACCCCGAGGCCGCCCAGGTGGGGGCGCCGCCGGCACGTGACGGGGGCTGCGACGTCACGGGAGGGGCGGGGCGGGCGGAGGCGCGGCCCTGGGTGGGCGCGATGTCACGTGGGGGAGCGACGTCACGGGGAATGCGGCTGGGCCCCACGTGGGTGTGACATCACAGGGCGGCGCGCAGACATGGCGTCGCGGGGAGGGCAGTGACGTCATGGCGGGGCGGTGACGTCACGGGCACCCCCCCCCGCAGGCCTGGGGCGCCCTGCTCTCCGCCCTCGCCCGCTTCCCCTTCTGTGGGACCAACAACGGCTCCGGGTCGCCGCCGCCCCCCGGCCCCGCCCTCACCGTGTGGGCGGGGCTGACCTTCGACCTCCCGCCGGGACCCCGCCCCAACGGCACCCGCCTCCACCTGGCCCTGCCCGGCCCCCGCCTGGGGCTGGGGGGTGAGTATGGCCCCGCCCCCGGCCCCGCCCCCCCAGTGACCCACAGCGGCACCCACGTGTGTCCCCCCCCCCTCCTGCCCCACAGGGCCCCCCACGGCAGGGCTGCTCCACGCCGTCGCCCACGTCGGGGGGTCCGGCCCCCACCTGCCTCAGCCTCGCCGGCCCCCCCGAGCTGCTGCCCCCACACCAGGTGAGTGTGGGGGGGAATGTGGCTCCGCCCCCTCGAGCTCCTGCCCCACACACGGGGGGGGGGGTCAGGGGGAAGCTCGTGCCCCACAACAAGAGGTTTTGGGGGGGGCCCTCGAGCTCCTGCCCCACATTGGGAGGTTTGGGACTCCCTCGACCCCCCTGCCCCACACTGGGGGGGTTGAGGGGCTCCCCCAAGTTCCTGTCCCACACTGGGGGGGTACAGTGGGGAGCTCCTGCCCCACATCAAGGGGTTTGGGGGGGAGCTCCCTGCCCCACACGGGGGGGATTCGGGGCCTCCTGAGCTCCTGCCCCACACCGGGGGGGTCAGGTTCCCCCCCCGAACCCCCCAGCTCTGCCCCCCCAGCGCCCCCCCCCGCTGCACCCCGGACCCCCGGGCTGAGGACGTCACCGGCGGCTGCTATCGGCCTCGCTACCGCCCGGAGCCGGCGCTGGAGCCCACGCTGAGCCCGGTACGGGGGGGGGGCACCGCTGTGGGGCAGCGCCGTGGGGCAGCAGTGGCACCGGGGGGGGCTCACCCCGCTCTCGCCCACCCCCCCCAGGAGGAGCGGGGCCTGGCCGCCCGCCGCCTGCTGCTCACGGGTGCCGCCGTGCTGGGCCTCAGCGCCCTGGTCTGCGCCATCGTCCTGCGGCCCCCCGCTCGCCGCCGCCTCTAGGGGCCCAGGCGTCCGGGAGGGGGGGGCCTTGAGAAGAACCTGGGCCTCTGGGTGATCCCCTGAGGGACCCAGGCGTCCAGGTGACCCTGAGGAGGACCCAGGCGTCCGGGTGACACCAAGAGGAGCCCAGGCGTCTGGGTGACACCCAGGGGAACCTAGGCATCTGGGTGATCCCCTGGGGGACCCAGGCATCCGGGTGGCCCTGAAGGGGAGCCCAGGCGTCCAGGTGACACCAAGAGGAGCCCAAGCGTCATGGCAGCCCCACAGCCAGCCCAAGGGACCCAGGCGTCCGGGTGGCCCTGAAGGGGAGCCCAGGTGTCCGGGTGATCCCCTGACGGACCCAGGCATCTGGGTGGCCCTAAGAAGAGTCCAGGCGTCCGGGTGACACCAAGAGAAGCCCAGGCATCATGGCAGCCCCACAGCCAGCCCAAGGGACCCAGGCATCCGGGCGGTCCCCGGAGGAGCCCAGACGTCCAGGCGGACCCCGGAGGAGCCCAGGCGTCCGGGTGACACCCTGAGGGACGCAGGCGTCCGGGCGGACCCCAGAAGAGCCCAGGCGTCCGGGTGACACCCTGAGGGACCCAGGCATCCGGGCGGACCCCGGAAGAGCCCAGGCATCGGGGTGACACCCTGAGGGACCCAGGCGTCCGGGCGGACCCCCGAGGAGCCCAGGCATCGGGGTGACACCCTGAGGGACCCAGGCGTCCGGGTGGACCCCCGAGGAGCCCAGGCGTCCGGGTGACACCCTGAGGGACCCAGGCGTCCGGGTGGACCCCCGAGGAGCCCAGGCATCGGGGTGACACCCTGAGGGACCCAGGCGTCCAGGCGGACCCTGGAAGAGCCCAGGCATCGGGGTGACACCCTGAGGGACCCAGGCGTCCGGGCGGACCCCGAGGAGCCCAGGCGTCCCGCGGCTCCCCCCGTCCCCCCCCCCCCCTCAATAAACGTCTCCGTCGGGGCCGTGTGCGGCTGTGCCACGAGTCTGCCGGGCCGCGTCACCTCTCGGGGCTGGCAGGTCCTCGTATCGCCGTGACGGCTGGGTGCGACACCGGGATGGCAACCAGCTCTGCAGCCCCCGGCACCGGCTTGTGAAGGGGGGGGGGTTAACCGGGCCCCGCCGCCATCTTGGCCCGCCGAGGGGCCGTTTAACGGTCGCCGCCTCGGTTTCCCGCCTTCCCCTCCCCCTCCTCTCCCCCGCGCGCATGCGCAGCGCCAATCCTGCCCCGGCAACAGCGGGCGGGGCCGCCACCGCCTCGGGCGCCGCCTCCCGCCCAATCAGCGGCGGCTTCGGCCGCGCGGCCACGCCCCCCTCCCCCAGCCGGTCTCCACCTCCCCCTTGCTCCGGGCTCCGGCCAATCGCCGCCCTCCACCAACGAGCGGTGCTCCTGCGGAGGCTTTGGCCACGCCCCCTCCTTTACCGGCACGCCCGCTGATTGGGCCCGCAGGCGGCGGCGGCCCGCCCTCTCCACCTCCCCGCGCGCAGGCGCCGGCCCCGCCCCTTTGCTGGCAGCCGCCGCGCCTTCACCGGCCGCCACCGCGCTTGCGCGCGCCACCCGGGGGCGGGCGGGGGAGGCGGGAAATACCCGAGGCGCGCATGCGCAGCGCCGCCTCCTCCTCCCTCCTCGTCCCCCCCTCCTCCCTTCTCTCTCCCGGCGCATGCGCCGCGGCGCGCGCTGGGGCCGCGGGTTCCGGTCCGGCCGCGGCCGCCGGCGCCATCTTGGATGCGGGGCGGCGGAGGGGAGCGGCGGGAGGCGGGGACGGAGCCGGCGGCGGCGGCGGGGCCGGCGGCCCGCGGGAGCCCCCCCCGGGACGGGGCCGGCACCGGGGCACCCCTTAGACACCCCCCCCTTTTCCCCATCGCCCTTCACACGGCGCCCGGACATGCTGCGGGGCCCCTTATAGACCCCGCGGACCCTTATAGAGCCCTCGGCGCCGCGCCCGGAGCCCCGTAGAGACCCCGCCGGGCCCTATGGACCCCGTGGGGGCTCCCCGGCCCCCTTTCGCCGCCGACCCCCACCGGCCCCCCGGCTCCTGCCGGCCCCGCGCGCCCGCCCTGACCCCCGGGGCGCCCTGCTTCTTCCCTTCGCCCCCTTTAGCCCCTATAGGGCCCCCCCCCTTATAGCCCCACCTTTGCTCCTATAGCTCCCTTATAGCTCGGGAACAGATCGGGGGAGTTTTAGCGTTTTTAGCTCTTTAATTCGTGCTATTTTTGGGTGCTCTATCGTATTTTTAGTTATAATAGCGGTGCTGCAGGGAGCCGCAGTGCTATAGGCGCTTGCTGGCCCCCCCCCACCCCACCACCACACACACACCCAGCCCCCCCCCGCCGCAGCCCCCCCATCGGGACCCTATAGGGCCCTGCGCGGCCCCCCCGGGTGCCCGCCGGCCGCCGGGGCTGGCGTTGGGGGGAGGCTGGAGCCCCCCCGGGGCCGGGCCCCCGCGTAGGGGGGGGGGTCCGCGGGGGGGGGCCGGGCCGCCGCCGCCCCCCCCCCAGGAGCTGGAGCCGCCGGGGCCGAAGCGCCGCCGAGAGCCGGTGAGAGCCGGGATGGGGGCGCGGAGATTGGGGGGGGGGGGAGATGGGGATGGGGCCCGGACGCCTGGGCCCCCCGCGGGGTCTGTGGGCTGGAGCCCGGACGCCTGGGCCCCTTGTGGAGTCTGTGGGATGGGACCTGGACGTCTTGGTCCCCCGCGGGGTCTGTGGGACGGGGCCCGGACGCCTGGGCCCCCCGCGGGGTCTATGGGCTGGAGCCCGGACGCCTGGGCCCCCTGTGAGATAGGTCCCGGACGCCTGGGCCCCCCGTGGGGTCTATGGGATGGAGCCTGGATGCCTGGGCCCCACGCAGGGCTGGTGGGATGGAGCCCGGACGCCTGGGCCCCCTGCGGAGTCTGTGGGATGGGACCTGGACACCTGGATCCCCTGTGGGGCTGGCAGGATGGAGCCCGGACGCCTGGGCCCCCCATGGGGTCTATGGGATGGAGCCTGGATGCCTGGGCCCCCCCGGTGGGATCTGTGGGCTGGCGCCCGGACGCCTGGGCCCCCTGCGGAGTCTGTGGGCTGGGATCTGGACACCTGGGCCCCCTGTGAGATAGGTCCCGGACGCCTGGGCCCCCCGCAGGGCTGGTGGGATGGAGCCCGGACGCCTGGGCCCCCCGTGGGGTCTATGGGATGGAGCCCGGACGCCTGGGCCCCCCATGGTGTCTATGGGTTAGAGCCCGGACGCCTGGGCCCCCCGCGACGTCTATGGGATGGAGCCCGGACTCCTGGGCCCCTCAGCGGGCGACATCACTCACGACTTAACGCCCCTCCGTGTGTCCCCCTCCCCCCCAGGAGGTGAGCGGGGCGCCCGGACGCCGGGGCCCCCGCCGCCATGCCCTCCAACGCCCGGGCCGGCAGCCTCAAGGACCCCGAGGTGGCCGAGCTCTTCTTCAAGGACGACCCCGAGAAGCTCTTCGTCGACCTGCGCGAGATCGGCCATGGCAGCTTCGGCGCCGTCTACTTCGTGAGTGTCCCCGCCGCGTCCCCGACGTGTCCCCGACGCGTGTGTCGTCCCCCCCCACACCCCATTTTCCCCCCCTGCCCCCCAGGCCCGTGACATGCGCAACAACGAGGTGGTGGCCATCAAGAAGATGTCCTACAGCGGCAAGCAGTCCAACGAGGTGAGGGACGACCCGGGCGTCCGGGCGAGCGTCGGGAGGGACCCAGGCGTCCGGGCCGCCCTCACGCCCCCCCCCGTGTCCCCCCGCTTTGCTGTGACCCCCCCAGAAATGGCAGGACATCATCAAGGAGGTGAAGTTCCTGCAGAAGCTGCGGCACCCCAACACCATCGAATACAAGGGCTGCTACCTGCGGGAGCACACGGCCTGGGTGAGCCGCCGTGGGGCAGCGGGGGGGGGGGGCGTGTGGGGCAGGGGGGGGGCCCCTAACTGCGGCCTTGGGGACGGGGGTGGCCCCGTAGCTGGGGGGAACGGGGGGGACCCTATAGCTGAGGGCACCTATGGGGGTGAGGGACCTGTAGCCAAGGGGCTGGGGGCGCGTGTGGGGCTGGGGGCCCCATAGCTGGGGGTCTAGGGACAGGCATGGGGCAGGGGGACCCCTAACTGTGGTCTGGGGGCAGGGGTGGCCCCATAGCTGGGGTCTGGGGGCACATGTGGGGCAGGGGGACCCCCTAGCTGGGGTTTAGGGTCATGTGTGGGGCAGGGGGACCCCCTAGCTGGGGTTTAGGGTCATGTGTGGGGCAGGGGGACCCCATAGCTGGGGTTTAGGGTCATGTGTGGGGCAGGGGGACCCCATAGCTGGGGTTTAGGGTCATGTGTGGGGCAAAGGGACCCCGTAGCTGGGGCTTAGGGTCATGTGTGGGGCAGAGGGACCCCATAGCTGGCGTTTAGGGTCATGTGTGGGGCAGAGGGATCCCATAGCTGGCGTTTAGGGTCATGTGTGGGGCAGGGGGACCCCATAGCTGGCGTTTAGGGTCATGTGTGGGGCAAAGGGACCCCGTAGCTGGGGTCTGGGGTTACATGTGGGGCAGGGGAACCCCATAGCTGGGGTTTAGGGTCATGTGTGGGGCAGGGGGACCCTATAGCTGTGATCTGGGGGCACATGTGGGGCAGGGGGACCCCCTAGCTGGGATCTGGGAGCACATGTGGGGCAGGGAGACCCCATAGCTAAGATCTATAGACATCTATGGGGCAGAAAACACCCTATAGCCACAATCTGGGGATACTTGTGGGGCAGCACTGCCCCATAACTAGGATGTAGGCGTAGATGTGGGGCAGGGGAACCCCCCTAAGCAGGGTTCAGGGTCACAGATGGGGCAGGAGGGACCCCCTGGGGGGGCCGTGGGGCGCGTGTGGGGCAGGAGGGACCCCCTGGGGGGGCCGTGGGGCACGTGTGGGGCAGGGTTCCCCCCTCCCCGGGCGCCGTGGGGCAGGCGCTGACCCTTCTCCCCCCCCCCCCCAGCTGGCCATGGAATACTGCCTGGGCTCGGCCTCCGACCTGCTGGAGGGTGAGTGCCGGGGGGGGGGGGGCGCCGAGCGCCGTGGGGCAGGGCCGTGGGGCGCCCCACGGCGCCCCGCTCACCCCCCCGCCGCCGCCCCCCCAGTGCACAAGAAGCCGCTGCAGGAGGTGGAGATCGCCGCCATCACCCACGGCGCCCTGCAGGGCCTGGCCTACCTCCACTCCCACAACATGATCCACAGGTAGCCGCCCCACGGCGCGCCCCACGGCGCGCCCCACGGCCCGCCCCCGGCTCGCGCTGCCCCCCGCTTCCCCCCCCCCCCCCCCCGGGGCGCTGCGGGGCCCGGGCGGCCTCCGCTGCCGCGATGGGAGCCGCGGGTGGCTGCCCCACGGCGTGCCCGGGGGTCACGCTTGCCCCATGGCGTGCCCCACGGCGTGCCCTGTGGTGTCGCGCTGCCCCACAGCGTGCCTGGGGGTCACACTTGCCCCATGGCATGCCCCACGGCGTGCCCTGTGGTGTCGCGCTGCCCCACGGCGTGCCTGGGAGTTGTGCTTGCCCCATGGCGTGCCCCATGGCTGCCCCACGGCGTGCCCTGTGGTGTCACGCTGCCCCACGGCGTACCCAGGGGTCACGCTTGCCCCATGGCGTGCCCCACGGCGTGCCCTGTGGTGTCGCGCTGCCCCACGGCGTGCCCGGGAGTCACGCTTGCCCCATGGCGTGCCCCACGGCTGCCCCACGGCGTGCCCTGTGGCATCATGCTGCCCCACGGCGTGCCCGGGGGTCACGCTTGCCCCATGGCGTGCCCCACGGCGTGCCCTGTGGTGTCGCGCTGCCCCACGGCGTGCCTGGGAGTTGTGCTTGCCCCATGGCGTGCCCCACGGCTGCCCCACGGCGTGCCCTGTGGTGTCACGCTGCCCCACGGCGTGCCCCGGGGGTCACGCTTGCCCCATGGCCTGCCCCATGGCTGTCCCATGGTGCGCCCCATGGCGTCACGCTGCCCCACAGCATGCCCGGGGGTCCCGCTTGCCCCATGGCGTGCCCCACGGCTGCCCCACGGCATGCCCTGTGGCGTCATGCTGCCCCATGGTCTGCCCCATGGCTCACCTGGGGGTCACACCGCCCCACGGCATGCCTGGTGGTCCCGCTTGCCCCATGGCGTGCCCCACGGCTGCCTCACGGCGTGCCTGGGGGTCATGCTGCTCCACGGCTGCCCCACAGCGCACCCCATGGCGTCACGCTGCCCCATGGTCTGCCCCATGGCTCACCTGGGGGTCACACCGCCCCACGGCTTGCCCCATGGCTGCCCCACAGCCTTGTGCTGCCCTGTGATCTGCCCCACGGCCCCCCTGGGGGTCACGCTGCCCCATGGCCCCCTTGGGGGTCACGCTGCCCCACGGTGTCACGCTGCCCCACGGCCTGCCCCACAACCCGCTCTGCGGCCAGCTCGTGCCCCACGTCCCCTTGTCTGCTTGTCTCTCCGCCTGCTGCGTGTCCGACTGTCTACGGGCCTCGCATCCGCCTGTCTCTCCCCCAGCCGCGTGTCCGGTTGTGTATCCGTCAACCGCACGTCTGCTTGTCTTTCCGCTGTCACTGTGTCCGCCTGTGCTTCTCTCAACTGCGTGTCTGCTTGTCTTTCCACCATCTCTTTGCCTGTCTGTCAGCAGCGTGTTCGCTTGTTTTTATTACGCTTGGATCCGGTTGTTTTTGTACCAACCACGTGTCTGGCTGTCTTACTACCCAGTGCATGTCCGGGTGTCTTTCCGGTGTCTGCCTGTCTCCCCACTGCCCACCTGTTTCTTTCAACTGTGTGTCCGCTTGTCTCTCTGCCTGTCTCTTCCTTGTTCCCCTGTCCGCTTGTTTCCCCACCAAGCGTGTCTGCTTGTGTCTCTGTCTGTCTGTTGTTCTGCTTGTCTCTGTGCTGTCCCCGTGTCTGCCTGTCCCTCTGCCGTCCCCACGTCCGCCTGTCTCTCTGCCAACCCGTCCCGGTCCCTCTGCGCTGGCCCCGGACCTCGGCGTCCCCCCTGCGTCTGTCCTCGTCCCCCCGTGCCGACCCCGTGTCTGTCTGTCTGCGTCCCCGCGTGTCCCCCGTGTCCCTCTGTCCCTCCGTGTCCTTCCGTCCCCAACGCCGTCCCTGCGTCCATCCGCCTCGCGCGTCCTTCCGTCCCCAACGCTGTCCCCGTGTCCCTCTGTTCCTCCGTGTCCGTCCATCCCCAACGCTGTCCCCGTGTCCCTCTGTTCCTCCGTGTCCTTCCGTCCCTGCGTCCCTCCGTCCCCAACGCTGTCCCCGTGTCCCTCTGTCCCCCGTGTCCGTCCTTCCCCAACGCTGTCCCTGTGTCTGTCTATCTCCCATGTTGTTCTTTTCTTCCATGTTTTTCTATCCCCATGTTTCTCTGTCCCCAATGCCGTCCCCGTGTCCATCCCTTTCCCATGTTTCTCCGCGTCCTTCCATCTCTCCATCCTCAACGCCGTCCCCGTGTCCGTCTGTCCCTCCGTTTCTCCTTCCCCTCGTTGTTCCCTGTATCCATCCATCTTTCGCGTTCTTCTGTCTTCTTGTTCCTCCCTCTTTCCATCCCCGGTGCCGTCCCTGTGTCCATCCGTCCCCCGTGTCCTTCCGTCCCCATCCCCACGTCCGTCTGTCCGTCCACTCACGCTCTCCTCTTCCTCCTCTTCCTCCCCGTTACCAGGGACGTCAAGGCCGGCAACATCCTGCTGACGGAGCCGGGGCAGGTGAAGCTGGGCGACTTCGGCTCGGCCTCCATCGTGGCCCCGGCCAACTCCTTCGTGGGGACACCATATTGGTGAGCAGGGATGGGGGGGACACGGCGGGATTTGGGGGGGGACGGGACACCCAGGAGGTGGGGGGGGGTCCTGACCCCCTGCCACCCCCCCCCAAAACCAAGGATGGCGCCCGAGGTGATCCTGGCCATGGACGAGGGGCAGTACGACGGCAAGGCGGACGTCTGGTCGCTGGGCATCACCTGCATCGAGCTGGGTGCGTTTCGGGGGCGATTTTCGGGGCGTTTCGGGGCATTTCGGGGTCGTTTTGGGGGGGGGGAACCGTCCCCCACCCCGCGTGACGCCCGGTTCCCCCCCAAAAACCGCAGCCGAGAGGAAGCCGCCGCTCTTCAACATGAACGCGATGAGTGCCTTATACCACATAGCGCAGAACGAGTCGCCCGTGCTGCAGGCCAGCCACTGGTGAGCAGCCGCCCGGACGCCGGGGTCCCTTCCCGCCTCCGTCGTCACCTTTGGGTTTTGGGGTGGGGGCGACCCGGACGCCTGGGCCCCTACGGCGGCCGCCGTCGCTTCCTCCCTTTCCCCTCCTCCCTGCCCCGTCTCCGCAGGTCGGAGTATTTCCGTAACTTCGTGGACTCGTGCCTGCAGAAGATCCCGCAGGACCGGCCCACCTCGGACGTGCTCCTCAAGGTAGCGAGGAGACGTTGGAAGGACCAAGGATGGTGGTGGTGGTGGTGGTGGTGGTGGGGGCCCAGGCGATCCCGCTGATGTCCCCCCCCCCTTTTTTCCCACCCACCCCGCAGCACCGCTTCCTGCTCCGCGAGCGGCCCCAGACGGTGGTGCTGGACCTCATCCAGCGCACCAAGGATGCCGTGCGGGAGCTGGACAACCTGCAGTACCGCAAGATGAAGAAGATCCTCTTCCAGGAGGCGCAGAACGGCCCCAGCGCCGACCCCGCCGAGGAAGAGGAGGTGAGGAGGGGTAGGGGGCCGCCGCTGTGGACCTGCTGGAGAACCAGGGCCACCGCTGTGGATCTGCTGGGGAACCAGGGCCACCGCTGTGGATCTGCTGGGGAACCAGGGCCACCGCTGTGGTCATCCTGGAGAGCCAGGGCCACCGCTGTGGGCCTCCTGGAGAGCCAGGGCCACCGCTGTGGGCCTCCTGGAGAACCGGGGCCACCGCTGTGGACCGGCTGGAGAGCCAGGGCCACCGCTGTGGTCATCCTGGAGAACCGGGGCCACCACTGTGGATCTCTTGGAGAGCCGGGACCACCGCTGTGGGCCTCCTGGAGAGCCAAGACCCCCACTGTGGTCCTCCTGGAGAACCAGGGCCACCGCTATGACCACAGCTGGGACCCCGCTGACCCCTCCTCCCCCTTTCTCGTGCCCTTTGGGGACGTCCCGCAGGAGGTGGAGCCCTTCCTGCACCGCACGGGCACGGTCAACAGCATGGAGAGCAGCCACTCGGTGCCCAGCATGTCCATCAGCGCCTCCAGCCAGAGCAGCAGCGTCAACAGCTTGGCCGACGCCTCCGACGAGGACGAGGGCGCCGAGATCGCCATGATGCAGGAGGGCGAGCACACCGTCACCTCCAACAGCTCCGTCATCCACCGCTTGCCGGTACGGCCGTCGGAAGAGGAGGGGAGGAAGAGGAGGAGGAGGAGGTGGGGGCGGCTGCCCGGATGCCTGGGCTCCCCCGGCGTGGAGTTGGGGTGTCTGGAGGGTTGGGGCCACCACCGGGGACCTCCTGTTTGGCTAGGGCCACCTGCTGGGGACATCCCAGATGGCCGGGGAGGTGGATGGGGACCTCCAGGATGGCTGGGGAGATGGATGGGGATGGCTTGGACAATGGGGCCACCACCGGGGACCTTTGGGATGGCTGGGGCCACCACCGGGGACCTCCTGGAGACCTGGGGGCACCACTGGGGACGTCTCGAAGAGCTGGGGAGGTTGACGAGCATGGTCTGGATAACTGGGACCACCACCGAGGACATCCCAGGTGGCTGGGGCCACCACCAGGGATCTTCTGGAGAACCAGGGCCACCACCAGGGATCTTCTGGAGAACCAGGGCCACCACCAGGGTTATGCTGGACAGCTGGGGAGGAGAACGGGGACATCCTAGATGGCTGGGGAGATGGACGGGGATGGTCTGGACAACTGGGACCACCCCTGGGGACCTCCCGGTCAGCTGAGGCCCCCACTGTGGACCTCTTGGAGAGCCAGGACCACCACTGTGGTCTTCTTGGAGAGCCGGGACCACCCCCAGGGACCTCCTGGAGAGCCAGGACCACCCCTGGGGACCTCCTGGTCAGCTGGGGCCCCCACTGTGGACCTCTTGGAGAGCCCGGACCACCACTGTGGTCCTCTTGGAGAGCTGGGACCACCCCAGGGAACCTCCTGGAGAACCAGGACCACCCCTGGGGACCTCCCGGCCAGCTGGGGCCACCACTGTGGACCTCTTGGAGAGCCCGGACCACCACTGTGGTCCTCCTGGAGAGCTGGGACCACCCCAGGGGACCTCCTGGAGAGCCAGGGCCACCACTGGGGACCTCCTGGAGAACCAGGACCACCCCTGGGGACCTCCCGGTCAGCTGAGGCCACCACTGTGGTTCTCCTGGAGAGCCGGGACCATCACTGCGGTCCTCCTGGAGAGCCAGGGCCACCCCAGGGGACCTCCTGGAGAGCCAGGACCACCCCGGGGACCTCCTGGAGAGCCAGGACCACCCCAGGGAACCTCCTGGAGAGCCAGGACCATCACTGTGGTCCTCCTAGAGAGCCGGGACCACCCCGGGGAACCTCCTGGAGAGCCAGGACCATCACTGTGGTCCTCCTAGAGAGCCAGGGCCACCACTGTGAACCTTCTGGAGAACCAGAACCACCACTGTGGTCCTCTTGGAGAGCCGCGACCCCCCCGGGGACCTCCTGGAGAGCCGGGACCACCACGGACGCCCCATCCCCGAGTCCAACGCCCTCCTCTTCCTCCCTCCCCGCCCCAGGGCCACGACAACCTCTACGACGACCCCTACCAGCCCGAGGTGGAAGCCCAGAGCTCGGCGGCGGCGGCGGCGGCCGCCCGGCGCCGGGCCTACTGCCGCAACCGGGAGCACTTCGCCACCATCCGCACGGCGTCGCTGGTGACGCGGCAGATCCAGGAGCACGAGCAGGACTCGGCGCTGCGCGAGCAGATGAGCGGCTACAAGCGCATGCGGCGCCAGCACCAGAAGCAGCTCATGGCGCTGGAGAACAAGCTCAAGGCCGAGCTGGACGAGCACCAGCTGCGCCTCGACAAGGAGCTTGAGGCCCACCGCAGCAACTTCAGCGCCGAGGCCGAGAAGCTGGCCAAGAAGCACCAGGCCATCTTCGAGAAGGAGGTAGGGAAGGGGGGCACGGAGCTGGAAGAGGTGGGGTGGGAGTTATGGGGGGTTGGAGGTGCTCCAGACCATCTTGGAGAAGGAAAAGGTGGGATCTGGACCAGGGGGTGGAGCTGGAGGAGGTGGGGTGGTAGTTATGGGGGGTTGGAGCTGCTCTAGACCATCTTGGAGAAGCAGGTGGCAGGATCTGGACCAGGGAGCGGAGTTAGAAGAGCTGGGATGGGATCTCTGGGGGTTGGAGGTGCTCCAGACCATCTTGGAGAAGGAAAAGGTGGGATCTGCACCGGGGGGTGGAGCTGGAGGAGGTGGGGTGGTAGTTATGGGGGGTTGGAGGTGCACCAGACCATCTTGGAGAAGGAAAAGGTGGGATCTGGACCAGGAAGCGGAGTTAGAGGAGGTGGGATGGGATCTCTGGGGGGTTGGAGGTGCACCAGACCATCTTGGAGAAGCAGGCGGCAGGATCTGGACCAGGGAGCGGAGTTAGAAGAGCTGGGATGGGATCTCTGGGGGTTGGAGGTGCACCAGACCATCTTGGAGAAGCAGGTGGCAGGATCTGCACCGGGGGGTGGAGCTGGAGGAGGTGGGGTGGTAGTTATGGGGGGTTGGAGGTGCACCAGACCATCTTGGAGAAGGAAAAGGTGGGATCTGGACCAGGAAGCGGAGTTAGAGGAGGTGGGATGGGATCTCTGGGGGGTTGGAGGTGCACCAGACCATCTTGGAGAAGCAGGCGGCAGGATCTGGACCAGGGGGCGGAGTTAGAAGAGCTGGGATGGGATCTCTGGGGGTTGGAGATGCTCCAGACCATCTTGGAGAAGAAGGTGAAGGTGGGGCCTGATCCAAGGGGCGGAGCTAGAGGAGATGAGGCGGAGCCTAATGAGGTGGAGCCTAATGAGGTGGAGCTACACCAGACCACCTTGGTGGAGATGGAGGTGGGGCCTGGACCAGGGGGTGGAGCTAGGAGAGGTGGGGTGGGGCCTATGGGGGATTGGAGGTGCACTAGGCCATCTTGGAGAAGGATGGGGGCGGGGTCTGAGCCCTGGGGGGGCGGAGCTAGAAGAGGCAGGGGCGGGACCTCTGCAGGGTGGGGGGAGCTTGCAAGCAGACCCTCTTGGAGGAGGAAGTGGGCGGAGCCTGAGCACTGAGGGGTGGAGCTAGAAGAGCTGGGGGTGGGGCCTATCAGGGTGGGTGGAGCTAGAGCTAGATGATGGGCTCGATGGGGTGGGGCTAGAGCTGGGGGTGGAGCCTGTGGGGGGTGGAGCTCAAGTTGGAGGTGGGACCCGTGGTGGGTGGCGCCGCACCTGGGGGTGTGGAGATGTTGGAGTGGGCGGGTCCTCCTTGGGAGGGGGTGGGGCTTAGCGGGATGGGGGTGGGGCTTAGTGGGTTGGGGGCGTGGCCTAGCACTGGCCCCGCCCCCCCATAGGCCAAGGTGGCCCTGGCGGAGGAGAAGAAGTTCCAGCAGCACATCCTGGGCCAGCAGAAGAAGGAGCTGGGCAACCTGCTGGAGGCCCAGAAGCGCCAGTACAAGCTGCGCAAGGAGCAGCTCAAGGAGGTGAGGACCCTCCCCCTGCCCCACATCTGCCCCACATCTGCCCCCCCCCCACGGCACCGGAAGCGGGGTAAAACCCCGAGGTTTTGGGTCCGGGCCCCTCCACGGGCGCCCGGAACGGAGCCGACGGCCGCGTTCCTCTGCTCCGTCTCCGTCCTCGGGGGGGTCCCCAGCCCCGCCCCCCCCCCACCGGGGACCCCCCTCCCAGCCCCACACCGGGGGGGCAGGGTTTGGGGGTCCCCGGCCCCTCCTTGGGGGTCCCTGTTCTCCCGCTGCCCCCCCCGGGGATCTCCAGCCACCTCGTCCCCCCTGCCCCATCCTCTCCCTGGGGGTCCCCAGTCCCGTCCCCCCCCCCCCATCGCCCCCTAAGTCCCCCCAGCCCCACTCCGGGGACCCCCCCCACCCCCGAACCCTCTTGGGCCCCCCAGGTCCCCGCAGCCCCACTCTGGGGACCCCCAGAGCCCCCCAAGTTCCTCCAGCCCCACTCTGGAGTCCCCCCAGCCCCACTCCGGAGCCTCCCAGGTCCCCCCAGCCCCACTCCGGAGACCCCCCCCGAACCCCCTTGTGCCCCCCAGGTCCCCCCAGTCCCATTCTGGGGACCCCCAGAGCCCCCCAAGTCCCTCCAGCCCCACTCCACAGTCCCCCAGTCCCATTCTGGGGCCCCCCCAGGTCCCCCCAGCCCCACTCCGGTGCCCCCCAGGTCCCGCCAGCCCCACTCCGGAGCCCCCCAGCCCCACTCCGGGACCCCCAGCCCCACTCCGGAGCCCCCCAAGTCCCCCCAGCCCCACTCCGGGACCCCCCAGAGCCCCCCAGGTCCCCCCAGCCCCACTCCAGTGCCCCCCAGGTCCCGCCAGCCCCACTCCAGGACCCCCCAGCCCTACTCCGGAGCCCCCCAGCCCCACTCTGGGACCCCCCAGCCCCACTCCGGAGCCCCCCAGCCCCACTCCGGAGCCCCCCAGGTCCCCCCAGCCCCACTCCGGAGCCCCCCAGCCCCACTCCGGAGCCCCCCAGCCCCACTCCGGAGCCCCCCAGCCCCCCCCCGCCGCGCCCCCCCCGTTCCGACGCGGCGCCGTGGGGCAGGAGCTGCAGGAGAACCCCAGCACGCCCAAGCGGGAGAAGCAGGAGTGGCTGCTGCGGCAGAAGGAGACGCTGCAGCAGCTGCAGGCCGAGGAGGAGGCCGCCCTGCTCTGCCGCCAGCGCCAGTACTTCGAGCTCCAGTGCCGCCAGTACAAGCGCAAGATGCTGCTGGCCCGCCACAACCTCGACCAGGACCTGCTGCGCGAGGTGGGGGCGCCATGCCGGGGGGCGCGGGGGTCCCCGAGGGCCCTGGGGATGGGGGGCAGTGCTGGGGGGGGGGCTCTGGGGTTGTGGGGCAGGGTTGTGGGGGGTTCTGGGGTTGTGGGGCAGGGCTGGGGGGGCTCTGGGGTTGTGGGGCAGGGTTGTGGGGGGGTCTGGGGTTGTGGGGCAGGGCTGGGGGGGCTCTGGGGTTGTGGGGCAGGGCTGTGGGGGGTCTGGGGGGGTCCTGGGGTTGTGGGGCAGGGCTAGGGGGTCCCTGGGTCTGCGGGGCAAGTCTAGGGGGGGGTCCCTGGAGCTATGGGGCAGGTCTAGGAGGCTCCTTGGAGCCATGGGGCAGGTCTAGGGCGATCCCTAGAGCTATAGGAGAGATCTGGAGGCATCTGGGAGGTGGCTATGGAGTCCTTGGGTCTATGGGGCAGGTCTAGGTGGGTCCCTGGAGCCATGGGGCAGGTCTAGGGAGGTCCCTGAAGCTATAGGAGAAGCCTGGAGGCATCTGGGAGGTGGCTATGGAGCCCCTGGGTCTACGGGGCAGGTCTAGGAAGATCCCTGGTGCTATGGGGCAGGTCTTGGGGGATCCCTGGAGCTACAGGGCAGGTCTAGGCAGTTGCCCGGGGCTATGGGGCAGGTCTTGGAGGCTCCTTAGAATCATGGGGCAGGTCTAGGTGGGTCCCTGAAACTATAGGAGAAGCCTGGAGGCATCTGGGAGGTGGCTATGGAGTCCTTGGGTCTATGGAGCAGGTCTAGGCAGTTCCCTGGGGCTATGGGGCAGATCTGGGAGACTCCTTGGAGCCATGGGGCAGGTCTAGGTGGGTCGCTGAAGCTATAGGAGAAGCTTGGAGGCATCTGGGAGGTGGCTATGGAGCCCCTGGGTCTATGGGGCAGGTCTAGGGGGGTGTCTGGCACAATGGGTCAGATCTTGGAGGCTCCTTGGAGCCATGGAGTAGGTCTAGGTGGGTCCCTGAAGCTATAGGAGAAGCCTGGAGACATCTGGGAGGTGACTGTGGAGTACTTGGGTCTATGGGTCAGGTCTTGGAAGCTCCCTGGAGCCATGGGGCAGGTCTAGGTGGGTCCCTGAAGCCATAGGAGAAACCTGGAGGCATCTGGGAGGTGGCTATAGAGCCCCTGGGTCTAAGGGGCAGGTCTAGGGGGATCCCTGGTGCTATGGGGCAGGTCTTGGGGGATCCCTGGAGCTACAGGGCAGGTTTAGGCAGTTGCCCGGGGCTATGGGGCAGGTCTTGGAGGCTCCTTAGAGCCATGGGGCAGGTCTAGGTGGGTCCCTGAAGCTATAGGAGAAGCTCGGAGGCATCTGGGAGGTGGCTATGGAGTCCTTGGGTCTATGGAGCAGGTCTAGGCAGTTCCCTGGGGCTATGGGGCAGGTCTTGGAGACTCCTTAGAGCCATGGGGCAGGTCTAGGTGGGTCCCTGAAACTATAGGAGAAGCCTGGAGGCATCTGGGAGGTGGCTATGGAGCTCCTGGGGCTACAGGGCAGGTCTAGTGAGGTCCCTGGAGCCATGGAGCAGGTTTTGGAGACTCCTTGATGCCATGGGGCAGGTCTAGGTGGGTCCTTGAAGCTATAGGAGAAACTTGGAGACATCTGGGAGGTGGCTATGGAGTCCTTGGGTCTACGGGGCAGGTCTAGGTGGGTCCCTGAAGCCATGGGGCAGCTCTAGGTGGGTTCTTGAAGCTATAGGAGAAACCTGGAGGCATCTGGGAGGTGGCTATGGAGTCCCTGATGCTATGGGGCAGGTCTAGGGGGGTTCCTGGTGCTATGGGAAAGGTCTTAGAGACTCCTTGAAGCCACGTATCAGGTCTTGGAGGCTCCTTGGAGCCATGGGGCAGGTCTAGGTGGGTCCCTGAAGCTATAGAAGAAGCTTGGAGGCACCTGGGAGGTGGCTGTGGAGTCCCTGGGTCTACGGGGCAGGTCTAGGGGGGTGTCTGGAGCCATGGGTCAGGTCTTGGAGGTTCCTTGGAGCCATGGGGCAGGTCTAGGTGGGTCCCTGAAGCCATAGAAGAAGCCTGGAGGCATCTGGGAGGTGGCTATGGAGTCCTTGGGTCTACAGGGCAGGTCTAGGTGGGTCCCTGGAGCCATGGGTCAGGTCTGGGAGACTCCTTAGAGCCATGGGGTAGGTATAAGTGGGTCCCTGAAACAATAAAAGAAGCTTGGAGGCATTTGGGAGGTGGCTGTGGAGTCCTTGGGTCTATGGGGCAGGTCTAGGTGGGTCCCTGGAGCTGTGGAGCGGGTCTAGGTTGATTCCTGAAGCTATAGGAGAAACCTGGAGGTATCTGGGAGGTGGCTATGGAGTCCTTGGGTCTACGGGGCAGGTCTAGGTGGGTCCCTGAAGCCATGGGGCAGGTCTTGGAGACTCCTTGGAGCCATGGGGCAGGTCTAGGTGGGTCCCTGAAGCCATGGGGCAGGTCTAGGTGGGTCCCTGAAGCTATAGAAGAAGCCTGGAGGCATCTGGGAGGTGACTATGGAGTCCTTGGGTCTACGGAGCAGGTCTAGGGGGGTCCTTGAAGCTATAGGAGAAGCTTGGAGGCATCCAGGAGATGGCTATGGAGTCCTTGGGTCTACGGGACAGGTCTAGGTGGGTCCCTGAAGCCATGGGGCAGGTCTAGGGAGGTCCCTGAAGCTATAGGAGAAACCTGGAGGTATCTGGGAGGTGGCTATGGAGCCCCTGGGTCTACGGGGCAGGTCTAGGGGGATCCCTGGTGCTATGGGGCAGGTCTTGGGGGATCCCTGGAGCTACAGGGCAGGTCTAGGCAGTTGCCCGGGGCTATGGGTCAGGTCTTGGAGGCTCCTTAGAGCCATGGGGCAGGTCTAGGTGGGTCCCTGAAGCTATAGGAGAAGCCTGGAGGCATCTGGGAGGTGGCTATGGAGTCCTTGAGTCTACGGGGCAGGTCTAGGCAGTTCCCTGGGGCTATGGGGCAGGTCTTGGAGACTCCTTAGAATCATGGGGCAGGTCTAGGTGGGTCGCTGAAGCTATAGGAGAAGCTTGGAGGCATCTGGGAGGTGGCTGTGGAGTCCTTGGGTCTATGGGGCAGGTCTTGGGGGATCCCTGGAGCTACAGGGCAGATCTAGGGAGATCCCTGGGGCTATGGGGCAGGTCTTGGAGGCTCCTTGGAGCCATGGAGTAGGTCTAGGTGGGTCGCTGAAGCTATAGGAGAAGCCTGGAGGCATCTGGGAGGTGGCTATGGAGTCCTTGAGTCTATGGGGCAGGTCTAGGTGGGTCTCTGAAGCCACGGGTCAGGTCTTGGAGACTCCTTAGAGCCATGGGGCAGGTCTAGGTGGGTTCCTGAAGCTATAGGAGAAGCTTGGAGGCATCTGGGAGGTGGCTATGGAGTCCTTGAGTCTACGGGGCAGGTCTTGGGGGATCCCTGGAGCTACAGGGCAGATCTAGGGAGATCCCTGGTGCTATGGGGCAGGTCTTGGAGGCTCCTTGGAGCCATGGAGTAGGTCTAGGTGGGTCGCTGAAGCTATAGGAGAAGCCTGGAGGCATCTGGGAGGTGGCTATGGAGTCCTTGAGTCTACGGGGCAGGTCTAGGTGGGTTTCTGAAGCCATGGGTCAGGTCTTGGAGACTCCTTAGAGCCGTGGGGCAGGTATAAGTGGGTCCCTGAAACTATAAAAGAAGCTTGGAGGCATTTGGGAGGTGACTGTGGAGCCCTTGGGTCTATGAGACAGGTCTAGGTGGGTCCTTGAAGCTATAGGAGAAACCTGGAGACATCTGGGACGTGGCTATGGAGTCCTTGGGTCTACGGAGCAGGTCTAGGTGGGTCTCTGAAGCCATGGGGCAGGTCTAGGTTGGTCTCTGAAGCCATGGGGCAGGTCTAGGTGGGTCCCTGAAGCCATGGGGCAGGTCTTGGAGACTCCTTGGAGCCATGGGGCAGGTCTAGGTGGGTCCCTGAAGCCATGGGGCAGGTCTAGGTGGGTCCCTGAAGCTATAGAAGAAGCCTGGAGGCATCTGGGAGGTGGCTATGGAGTCCTTGGGTCTACGGAGCAGGTCTAGGTGGGTCCTTGAAGCTATAGGAGAAACCTGGAGACATCTGGGAGGTGGCTGTGGAGTCTTTGGGTCTATGGGACAGGTCTAGGTGGGTCCCTGGAGCTGTGGAGCGGGTCTAGGTTGATTCCTGAAGCTATAGGAGAAACCTGGAGGTATCTGGGAGGTGGCTGTGGAGTCCTTGGGTCTATGGGACAGGTCTAGGTGGGTCCCTGGAACTGTGGAGCGGGTCTAGGTTGATTCCTGAAGCTATAGGAGAAACCTGGAGGTATCCGGGAGGTGGCTATGGAGTCCTTGGGTCTACGGGGCAGGTCTAGGTGGGTCCCTGAAGCCATGGGGCAGGTCTAGGTGGGTCTCTGAAGCCATGGGGCAGGTCTAGGTGGGTCCCTGAAGCCATGGGGCAGGTCCAGGTGGGTCCCTGAAGCTATAGAAGAAGCCTGGAGGCATCTGGGAGGTGACTATGGAGTCCTTGGGTCTACAGGGCAGGTCTAGGTGGGTCCCTGAAGCCATGGGGCAGGTCTAGGTGGGTCCCTGAAGCTATAGGAGAAGCTTGGAGGCATCTGGGAGGTGACTATGGAGTCTTTGGGTCTATGAGACAGGTCTAGGTGGGTCCCTGGAGCTGTGGAGCGGGTCTAGGTTGATTCCTGAAGCTATAGGAGAAACCTGGAGACATCTGGGAGGTGGCTATGGAGTCCTTGAGTCTACGGGGCAGGTCTAGGGGCGGCTCCCCACTGCTCCCATGGGGCAGCCGCCCTCTACGGGACCCCCCACCTGCACCTTCTCCCCGCGACGGCCGGCAGGAGCTGAACAAGAAGCAGACGCAGAAGGACCTGGAGTGCGCCATGCTGCTGCGGCAGCACGAGTCGACGCAGGAGCTGGAGGGGCGGCAGCTGGCGGCGGTGCAGCGCACCCGCGCCGACCTCACCCGCCTGCAGCACCACACCGAGCTGTGCAACCAGCGCGAGTACAACAAGCGCCGCGAGCAGGAGCTGCGCCAGAAGCACGCCGCCGAGGTCCGCCAGCAGCCCAAGAGCCTCCGAGTAGGTGCCGCCGCCGCCGCCGCCGTGGTGGCCGCCGTGGTGGCCGCCGTGGCCGCCGCGCTGCTGCCCCGCGCCCTCTGCGCCGCCCTGGCGCTGCTGCTGGCCGCCCGCCCCGGCCTCCCCTCCTTCCTGCTCCTGGCCGCCGCCGCCGCCTGGGCGCTCAACCGGCAGCGCCGCGCCGCCGCTGCCGCCGTGGTGGCGACGGTGACGGCGGCGGCCGCCTTCTTTTGGGGCGCCGCCGCCGCCGCCGCCGCCGTGGCCTTGCTGGCGGCGGGCGCCCGGCGCGGGCCGCTCTGCCTGCCGGCGCTGCTGCTGGCCGCCCACTTGCTGGCGCGGCCGTGGCTTTTCGTGCCGCTCTACGGCTTGGGCGCCGCGGCGCGGGCGGTGACGGCGGCGGCGGCGGCGGGTGACGGTGACACCGGCGGCGGCGGCGGTGGCGGTGGCCCGGCGCGGCGCGTCGCCCGCCTGTGGCTCCGCGCCTTGCTCCGCCTGCCCCGACCGGCTTTCGGCGCTTTGCACCGCTTGGGCGTCGCGTCCGAACGCCGCCTTTTCCGCCTCTTCCCCAAAACCCACAAGGGCGGTTTCCGTTCCCGCTTGCCCGTTCCCTGCCGGCCCGCCGGCGTCCCCCTGCCGTGTCCCCCCGCGGTGTCGCCGTCCCCCCCCGCCGTCGCGGCGGCGGCGTTTTGGGGGGCGGCCCTGGAGCGCCGGCGCCGCCTGCTCGCCGCCTTGGCCGCCCGCCTGCCGCCCGCCGCCCTCCGCTGCCTCCGGCGCCTCCGCCTGCTGCGGCCCCGGCGGCCCAGCCGCATCCCCCGCCCCCTGCCCCGCCCCTGCGGCCCCCCCCGGCCCACCCCGCTGCCCCCCCCGCTGCCCCGGCCCCCCCACGGCGCCCCCACGGCGCCCCCCCCGCCGCCCCTGGAGGTGACCCCGGCTCCCCCCCCCCCCCCACCCCCGCCCTGCCCCACGGATGACACTATGGCTCCCCCCTCCCCTCCCGGGGGGGAAACGAGGGGGGGGGAATATGTGGAGCTCCCCCCCCCCCCAAAACCACTGTGGGGTCGGGGATCCCCCCCTATGGGGCTGCGGATCCCTTTTGGGGTCGGGGACCCCCCCCCATGGGGCTGTGGATCCCTTTTGGGGTCGGAGATCCCCCCCATGGGGCTGCGGATCCCTTTTGGGGTCGGGGATCCCCCCCTATGGGGCTGCGGATCCCTTTTGGGGTCAGGGGTCCCCCCCCCATGGGGCTGCAGATCCCTCCCTATGGGGCTGTGGATCCCTTTGGGGGTTGGGGATCCCCCCCTATGGGGCTGTGGATCCCCCCCCATGGGGCTGCGGATCCCTTTTGGGGTCGGGGATCCCCCCCTATGGGGCTGTGGATCCCTTTTGGGGTTGAGGATCCCCCCCCATGGGGCTGCAGATCCCTTTTGGGGTTGAGGATCCCCCCCCATGGGGCTGCAGGTCCCTTTTGGGGTTGGGGATTTCCCCCCCCATGGGGTCAGGGATCCCCCCTATGGGACTGCGGATCCCTTTTGGGATTGGGAGTCCCCCCATGGGGCTGGGGATCCA